>NC_045453.1:45529568-45569418 GCF_002776525.5 Piliocolobus tephrosceles | reverse complement strand
AAAGAAAGAAAGAAAGAAAGAAAGAAAGAAAGAAAGAAAGAAAGAAAAGAAAGAAAGAAAGAAAGAAAGAAAAAAAGAAAGAAAGAAAGAAAGAAAGAAAGAAAGAAAGAAAGAAAGAAAGAAAGAAAGAAAGAAAGAAAGAAAGAGAGGCCAGGTGAGGTGGCTCACACCTGTAATCCCAGCACTTTGGGAGGCTAAGGTGGGTGGATCGTTTGAGGTCAGGAGTTCGAGATCAGCCTGGCCAACATAGTGAAACCCCGTCTCTACTGAAAATACAAAAATTAGCCGGGTATGGTGGCATGTGCCTATAATCCCAACTACTCAGGAGGCTGAGCCAGGAGAATTGCTTGAACCCGGGAGGCAGAGGTTGTAGTGAGTGGAGATCGCACCACTGCACTCCAGCCTGGGTGACAGAGTGAGACTCCGTCTCAACAAAACACGTGGAAATGTAAAAGGGGTATTGCAGAACATAAGAACATTCATACTTATTTTTGTTTTCCTGGGTTCAGACATTAAATAGACTATTCAATGCCCAAAGACATCCTAGTTTAGTGCTGCAGCACTATGAAACACAAAGAAGTATGTTTTCTCTGCTCTTCACATCACTATAACCCTCTTCCCAGTTTTATCTCTATTTTAGAAAAATGTTCTCAGTGACAGCTTATTAAAAAAAATACAATAGTTGGCCTATAAAATGGAGATTGATTCCTTTTATAACACTATCAGCTAAATGCCATATACCAGTTAGGGAAGGGATACTGGTATAATTCAAACTAAATTGCAGGATTTTTTCTTCAAAAAGACTTCAAATCATAGTGGAACAAGATGCAATTTTGGTTTCTTGTCACTTTTTCACCAAGCATAGTGCCTAACATGTATATTGCCAAGCACAGTGGTTTAATAATTGGGAGGGGGGTACTAGGTTTAAGGGGACCTGGGTTGAAATCCTGAGTCTTAGTAGCTTTGCAACTTTGGGCACATTACATAACTTTGCTAAGCCATGGTATGCTAATTACATAGCAACACTGTGGTTATTGAGCTGCGCTGATGTAGTTTTTTGCTGAAAGATGTGATAGAAGAAAACAGACAATAATAGGCCAGCTACAGAGTGAATACTCAATCTATGTGTTCATCTTCATCATGAAATCAAGATCCCTCCGCTTATTCAATTAATGTTTACCATATCTCTACTATGTGTCAGCTACTATTTGCAGCACCTGGAGATACACCAGTGAACAAAACCAACAAAATGACCGCTGGGAGCTTACATTCTGGTGTGGAGGTTCACTTTAACATAAGCTTTGCGACCCTTTCCCAAAATAGGTGCAAGTGGAATCTAGAAAATAAATGTTGCCAAGTCTTCTGGCCAGATATCATGAAAATGCAGAAGCACCACACAGCTCACTTTATAAAACTTTTCAAAAGCTTTGTTCATGAAATGCTTTATCTTCATCAACTCAATGTAGAGGCACAATTCATAAAGATAAGGCTAACAGAAACACACAAATTCTTTCACTTATTTTTATTTATTTATTTGAGATGGAGTCTCACTCTGTTGCCCAGGCTGGAGTGCAGTGGTTCAATCTTGACTCACTGCAACTTCTGCCTCCCAAGTTCAAGCAATTCTCCTGACTCAGCCTCCTGAGTAGCTGGGATTACAGACGCCCACCACCCAGCCTGGCTAATTTTTGTATTTTTAGTAGAGACGGGGTTTCACCATATTGCCCAGGCTCGTCTCGAACTCCTGACCTCAAGGGATCTGCCCGCCTCGGTCTCCCAAAGTGCTAGGATTATAGGCGTGAACCACCATGCCCGACTTTCTCTTATTTTTAAATCATTGTGAATTATGTCTAGTTATTCTGATGACATATGGACTGCCCCATCTAAAGACACATAAGCATGGTGTGTCCTTCCTGTCCCATGCTCAGTGTCCCCGTCCATCACCTCCCCTGAGGCAATCTGGCCATGCCCACTCTGTCCACTCATGGTCAGAGGCAGGACAAACACATGCCTCCCCTTTACAAGGCTGTGAGGGATACAGAAACATTAATATCAAGGCTCATGTCCTTCGATGGCCCACAATCACCCCACATGGGTGACAACAAATGGCTAGTGCTGTCAATCAGGCATGGGTGGCCACACCAAGGAGATACCTGACTTTAGTAAGTGAAACAAAGTGAGTCCAAAAAAGAAGCACAATCACATTTTTTATACTGGGGGAAAAGGAGTATGTCACCAGAAAGTTCCTTTCCAGAATGTTCTTTGAAACTGTGTCATATCGCCTTCTTCAGTGCCTCCACGACCTCAGCTTGATAAAGAACTGCTCCCCACCTGCTCTGCTCTCACTCCTTTCCAGAGCATGCTGCTCAGACACAGAGAATGCTATTCCCCACCTGCGCTTTCTGAGGAGCGCTGCAAAGCACACAACACAAAGAAACAAAACAGGAAGAAACAGCAACACTCTAAACGCAGGCATA
Organism: Piliocolobus tephrosceles; assembly: GCF_002776525.5. Taxonomy (NCBI): domain Eukaryota; kingdom Metazoa; phylum Chordata; class Mammalia; order Primates; family Cercopithecidae; genus Piliocolobus; species Piliocolobus tephrosceles. The sequence goes on along the minus strand of NC_045453.1, from coordinate 45,566,941 downwards.
TTTTCATTTTGCCGTCATCCAGGAAACACCAGGGCATCAACTGAAGGCGAGCACACTGACCGTGGTCCAGGGCACGCTGCGTCTGGTGCACGTCCAATAAACCAAATCCCAGCAGGGACCCCCAACCCTGGAGTTCTCCAGCTCTGCTGCTCACAGGACTCTCCTGGGGCTTTAAAAACCCTGATGCCCAGGCTGCACCCCAAACCAATTAAATCTGACTCTCTGCAGAAGGGAAGCGAGTGTCAGCTGAGAAGGCTGAGAATCAGCGTCCTAATTCTTGTTTCTCTAGCTCCCCCATTAAATGTTTCAGAGGCACAATTAGTGGCTTATCCCATAATGAGATGTCACTACCAAAGCCTAAAGGAGAAAAGAAACTATGACACAGATCTGATCCCAACAGCTAGTTTCGGGTCTTCTACTAAAGAACTGACCAAGGCTTTGACAACTGCTCAGCTTCTATCTACTCATCCATAAAATGAGGATCAGTCTTGCCTGCTCTACCACGTCAGAGGGAGCTACAAGGTTCAGAGGATGGATTCAGAGTGCACACAGAATGATAAAGCTGACACAGACGCACATCGCCATTCAGCACTACCAGCCCAGGTTGCAGAAGCTCCTTTCAGAGCTGTATCTTGTAGAACAGGCATCCCAAAGCCCTGGGTCATGAAGCCATACTGGTCTATGGGCAGAAAGGAACCAGGCCGCACAGCAGGAGGTGAGTGGCAGGCAAGCGAGCATTACCGCCTGAGCTCTGCCCTCCTGTCCTATCTGCGGCATTACATTCTCATAGGAGAGCAAACCCCATTGTAAATGGCGCGTGCAAGGGATCTAGGTTGTAACCTCCTTATTAGAATCTAACTAATGCCTAATGCCTGACGGCCTGAGGTGAAACAGTTTCATCGCAAAACCATCCCCACCCCTGTGCCCTGCCTTTGGAAAAATCTGTCTTCACAAAACCGGTCCAAGAAGGTTCGGGACCACTGCTGTAGAAGATCCAGATCCCTGGCTATTTCCACACCCCAGCAGACAGACACGCTTTCCTGATCTTAGTGACCAGAACAGGACCAGCTTGTTTACACAGTAAGTGAGATGCAAGGCTGCTTGTGGCACGATGGGACAAAGGCCATTGGAAGACACCTCATCTCCCCAAAATACTAAAAACACTAATACAGTAGGAAAGCAGTAAAGGGAAATGGTGTAAATAAGGAGTTTTAAACAAAGTAAATAAAGAATAATCTTAAAATATTCATTTTATTTTCTTTTTCCCTAGAGAGCTTGCTAAAACACATGAAACATTCTTTTTTTTTTTTTTTTTCTTTTTTTTTGAGACAGGGTTCACTCAGTCACCCAGGCTGGAGTGCAGTGGTGCGATCACAGTTCCTGTAGCCTCACCCTCCCTAAGCTCAGATGATCCTCCCACCTCAGCCTCCCTAGTAGCTAGGACTACACGCACGTGCCACCGTGTCCAGCTAATTTTTTCTATTTTTTGTAGAGATGTGTTTTCGCCACGTTGCCCAAGCTGGACTCGAACTCCTGGACTCAAGTGATCCACCATGACCTCCCAAAGTCCTGGGATTATAGGCATGAGCCACCATGCCTGAAACATTCATTCTAAACTAGAAGTTTTAAAATGGCATCCCAGGGCTAGAACTGGTGCTCTAAAACATTTTTAATTAGTTGCCAACATCTTTAAAATAATACTTCACATGAGAGCCTGGATTTCCCACTTCTCTCCAAACACCGGAGGATATGGCCACCTGTGCCCACTTTCCACAGGAGAGCAGTGGTGGGAGCTGAGCAGCACCTTCACCGGGAGGAGCGCTGGGCTCCCCAAGGTCCAACCCAGCAGCTCCAGTCAGCTGCTCCCCGCCCAGACACGCAGTCAGAGCCTACAGGAAACTTACAAGGGAAGAAATTATGCCTCTAACAGTAAGAAACTTCCTTAAATGACTAATTGTAGCCAATCTAAAAAATATGATTGTGGCTTCTCAAATGACCATCATGTACTTTCTATTGGATTTTAGTATCTTCTCCCATCCACGATGCCTCTAAGGGAGACAGAAGCAATGAAAATGCTGGCTGATATGATGAAAATAATCAAGCTTACTTTGAACAAAACATGATTTAACCCAGCTAGGAGAACATAAGGTGTGACTGTCCAGGTTGTCTAATTTCTTATTTAGGATGTAGTGAAAAAACCGCCAGTGCGGGGCTTTCTCTTCTTCGACTTTTTTTTTCTTTTTTTGAGATGGAGTTTCACTCTTGTTGCCTAGGCTGGAGTGCAATGGCACAATCTCAGCTCACTGCAACCTCTGCCTCCTGGGTTCAAGCAATTCTCCTGCCCTGGCCTCCTAAGTAGCTGGGATTACAGACATTCGCCACCATGTCCGGCTAATTTTGTATTTTTAGTAGAGACAGGGTTTCACCATGTTGGTCAGGCTGGTCTCGAACTCCTGACATCAGGTGATCCACCCGCCTCAGCCTCCCAAAGTGCTGGGATTACAGGTGTGAGCCGCCGTGCCCGGCCGAGGGGCTTTCTCTCTCCTTTCCTCCTGTCTTTCCAGTGTGGGCCGCATCTCTCCAGCTTTGATTTCTTCTGACTCCTTGCTGGTGCCTGTACCTCCCAAGGCCCTAAAGGTGTGCAACTTTTGAAGAATGAGCCTGCCAACCGCTGGCACAATAATAGCAGGTTCTTATCACTGAAGAATTCATCCCAGAATCCTTGAAATTGAATACACAACCACAGGTTGCAGACAGAAATGAAAGAAATAACCTTGTCCTTAAGCCAGAAGGGCCTGAGGTAAGAAAGCCCTCTGATGTCATCAGTGTTCCTTGCAATCAAGCATAGACAGAGAGCAAAACAGGTCTGGCCTCATTTCTGTGGCTCAGCTGACCAAATAGTCTGTGCCCAAGAAAGCAGGCTCCCTCCCATGACAGCTATAGGAGAGCAAAGGAAGGCTCAAGTTGCACCTGGTGGGACAGTTACACCTCTAATTTAGACATCATTTCAAAGAAGGAGGGCGGGGGGGCGGAGCTAACATATAATGTAATGCCACCCACTGTCTGAGGCCAAGAGGGCTCATCTTGAGATAACGCGATGACATCAAATGAGCAGTTCTACTTCTGTTTTACTCACGTCCTCAACTCTCAAGTGTCACTCTTCCGCTCTTTTATGATTAATCATGCCTTTTCATTCAGCCTCGTCTCTCCTGCACACTGACGCTTCCCCTGAGCCCCCCTTAGGTTTCATGGCTCTGTCTGTTTGCATTTTCAAAGCTTGACAGACCCAGCTCAGCACTTGAAATAGGAAGCTCTCTAACACAAGGAGGCCCTTAGCTTCCTACAAGTCATACAGAGAAGGGAATTGAGAACAGCTACACGTGCCTCTGAAAATAAACAAGTGGATAAAATCGTATCATGCTGAAGCCAAACGGAGGACTCAAACTGCTGGTATCACCCCAGCATATGCAATATTAACACGCAGCCATTATGAGCTTCGTTGAGGTCTTCGAGTGAGGCCTCTGGGCCTCCCACGTACTGCTCCCTCCAACACTACACCTGTTGTTCCAGGCTGGTCCCCACTTCAGGTCTGTCTCTCCAAGTACCTTTCCTGATACCACAAGTCTGTTAGACCCAACACTCACCATGGGCTTCTACAGCACCACAGCACCTAGTACAGCAAAGGCAAGAACGGTGTCCAGTTTGGAGACCACTGTATCCCGACATGCAGCCCAGTGGTTTTTAAAGGTCTTAGGGGGCTCTGCAAGTTAAAACTATTTTGATTATGACACCAGGACATTATTTGTCTTTTTCACACTCACATTTCTGATGGCTAAGGAAATGTGTGCTTATATATTCCTATGTTTTGACTTTCTAATTTTTTTTTTTTTTAAGACAGAGTACAGTGGTATGATCTCGGCTCACTGCAACCTCTGCCTCCTGGGTTCAAGCAATTCTCCTGCCTCAGCCTCCTGAGTAGCTGGGATTACAGGTGCCTGCCACCACACCCAGCGAATTTTTGTATTTTCAGTAGAGACAGGGTTTCACTGTGTTGGTCAGGCTGGTCTCGAACACCTGACCTCAAGTGATCCACCCGTCTCGGCCTCCCAAAGTGCTGGGATTACAGGCATGAGCCATCATACCTGGCCTCTATTTTAATTTCTAATGTGTGCTGGGTGCAGTGGCTCACATCTGTACATCTGTAATCCTAGAACTTTGGGAGGCGAAAGTAGGAGGATCGCTTGAGGCCAGGAGTTCAAGACCAGCCTGGGCAAGGCAGTGAGACCACATCTCTACAAAATTTTGTTTTAATTAATCAGGTGTGGTGGTGCACACCTACAGTCCTAGATGCTGGGGAAACCAGGGTGGGGGGATCTGTTGAGTCCGGGAGTTCAAGGCTGCAGCGAGCTATGATCTGCCGCTGCACTCCAGCCTGGGTGACAGAGTAAAACCCTGTCTCTAAAAAGAATTTTTTAACATTTGCCAGATGCGGTGGTGCACACTGTAGTCTTAGCTACTCAGGAAGATTACTTGAGCCCAGGAGTTCAAGCCTGCAGTGAGCTATGATCATGCCACTGCACTCCAGCCTAGGCAACAGAATGAGATTTTATCTTTAAAAAAAAATTTTCAAATGTGGTAAATACAGATTAAAATAAAGATTTTAATTTCTATTGTGATGATACAAGAGCTCTTTGGAATCCTCAATAATGTTTAAGCATTTAAGAGGTCTTGAAACCAAAACTTTGATCATCGCTAGTCCAGCACCAGGGCTGGGAGCACCAGAACTCAATCAATCAATCAATCAATGATCGATGATGGATGGATGGAACCTCTTTCTAGGAATACTCTGAGGTGTAGGGTATGGTCTGCTATGGACAAGAGCCAGAAAGAAGAGGTCCTCAGGAGTCAGTTCATTCCCTCTTGACTAGGAAGGAAAAGAAACAGATTTGGGGAACCACCATATGAAGCCATTATATGAACCATCATATGAACTATCATGTGTGTTCCAAGACCCTCAGAACACATCAGTGACTCCAACCATCCTCTCCCACAGTCCTCTCCACCATGTTTCGCTATAGTTAATGCCACGTTCTGTACCGTTTAGAAACTGACCACAGACCATGTTACCCAGCTCATCCCCCCAGTCACCCCGAGCTGTCACCCATTCCTCTTCCCGCTCCATCTTGTCAGTCACTATGAATTCTACCGCTTAATTATCTCTTAGATCCTTCAGGATTTAACTTGGACATCCCTTCCTCCAAGCAGATTTCCTGGCCCCTTCTCCCTATCAAATCTCTCTGTTAGAGGCTCTTATACAAGCTTCTTCCTTTTTTTCTAGAGTATTTCCCTCAGCCTCTAAATGCACACACATTTGTGAGATTTTCACAATGTCTGTCTCTCCAACTAGACTGTAAGCTCCAGAAAGGCTGGAATGCAGCTGGCCTTGCTGACCATGGTACCCTGAGCACCTGGCTAGAAGCCTGGGACAGAGGAAGGGCTTAATAAATGATGGATAGCTGGCTAGTTGGTTTGGCAGGTAGTTGAGTGATGAGGTTTGGGTAGTTGGACACCGTAGGTGGATAGGTGGAAGGATGAGTGGACAGAGGTGGGACAGGTGTACAGATGACGGGCTGGGTAGCTAGGCGGGTGGGAGAGTAGAACCACTCTCACTGCAAAGCACTAGTTCAGGCTCACACCATCAGCCTCCCAAACAGGGAGGCTCCCTCTCTGGCTTTCTAATAAAACAAAGTTCATTGTGTTACACCATTCGTAAACTGGCTCCTATCACCTACGGAATCAGCTGAGAGGTGAATCATTTTTAGAAGAACAGGTAGGAAGAAACAATAATAAAGTCCAAAGAGCACAGCTGGTCTAACAAGGCACCCCACAATTTGGCCTCCCACCTCTCCGGTCTCCACTCTCACCACCCATCTGAAGTTTCAGCCATTTCCTGAGACTTTGTAGCTGACAGTCACGCTCCAGAGCGTGGGGCCTCTGTATGCTTTCTGCTTAAAATGCTAGTGCCAACCTTGTCTGTTGGCTGACTCATCCTGCCAGGGCGCCCTGCCCTCAGTGCTGGTGTCCTCTAGGGTGTTTCTCCAGTCCTCCCAAGGAGCTCTACTCAATGCTTCCTGACCCCACGCTGTCAGGCCTGATAATAACGCAACATTATTAACTAAAGAACTTGTGAGGCGTTGTTTCTGTTGTTCCCACAAGATCATGAGCTATCTGAGAGTGGGGATCATACCCTTACTCATCTCTAGCCAAGAAAAGTTCTGTGGCTTTTATTGAGCCCAATGGAGAGAAAGACATGGAGTTTTTATTGAGCCCAAGAGAGCATCTACTCTTCACTAGCTAAGCCTATTTGGACCTCAAATAGCTCAACTTCCCCCAAAACACCTTGCTTGTAAACATAAGCTTACACTGATGTTCCTTTCTCCAGATACCTGCTGTACTTTACTATCTACACAGCAGAACTTAGAACTCGGTGACTAGTGGACTTTGTCCATTCATTATTGAGTTATGTAAGATTCTGCTCCACACTGACAGCAGTGGCCCACCTGGAGCAACCACTGCCAAGACGCCGGCTGCAGCGGGGGAGGCACAGCTGGGCTGCATGCTCCACAGAGCTGGCAGGAGCCAGGAGCAGACAGGAGCCCAAAGCAGGCAGGAGCCCCAAACTGTCACAACCTGGCCAGGTGTGCACACACTTGGGGAAGCACTGACATGCAGCCGCTGCTGCTTCAGCCCCCTCCAGACTTTTGGCACTGATGAGCATGGGAGGGAGGCTGAAGTGGGACTGAGGGCAGCTCAGTGCCAGCCTGCAGGCGCCCCTTGGCATGAACAGCCTAGGCACCATGAACAGTGGCGGGAGGCAGGCAGGCTCCTGGGCAGAAGAAGGTGGGTCCTGGGTGAAGCCCCAAATTCAAACTGAGGAGGACCTGAAGCCTGGAGGCCAAACTGCCAGTCCCGCAGAGTGGAGTGGGAACTTGTGGTGTTTTTTTCCAGGCCCACCCATAGCCGCCCATGGACCAATCTGCACATACTTCCTCCCCTACAAGGCCCACAAAAGCCCAGGACTCAGCCAGACTCGAGAAGACAATGACCTGCCAGCTGCAGAGAGGTGTTACCCACTCCAGGGTCTCCTCTCTGCTGAGAGCTGAACATTCAATGGATGACCTGCCTGCAGAGTGGAGTTACCCACTCCAGGGTCTCCTCTCTACTGACAGCTGAACCCTCATTGGGACACCCTGCCTGCAGACAGGAGCTACCCAGTGTGGGTCTCCTCTGAGCTGTTCTGTCACTCAATAAAGCTCCTCCTTGCCTTGCTCACCCTCCACTTTCCCATGTACTTTATCCTTCTTGGACACAGGACAGGCACTCAGGACCATCAGATGGTAGAGCTAAAACAGCTGTAGCACAAACAGGGCTGAAACATGCCCCTTGCTCACCACATTACAGGCAACAAAAAGGAGATAAGAGAAGAGAGAACTGTGGCCCTTTGGGAAGCCCACGCCTAGGAGATCCCCGAGCCACGGCTGTCACACCCTCTTTGAGGCTCTACAGTTTCTGGTGTCTCCACGCTTCCGGGTGCTACCACATTCCCCAGTGCCAGTCATGGAAGCTGCTTGCAGTACGCCCAGTCCAGCTGCAGCCTTGCAGGGAGCTGGCGACCATGCCAGCATTGGGAGCTGCCCACCCCACTGCAGCCAGCATGCCTGACTGTGAGCAGTAGCTGGACCCCGCACTCACTTGCACACCCTTCACCACTCCATGCCTGGACTTGCCCTTGGCAGGCATGGGAACTAGGCTGAGAGCACAAGCTGAGCACAACCTGCCAGGCTGAGTAGGCAGAATGAGCCCAGTAGGCCTGAGCAAAACTTGGGCAAAGGTGCCACTGGCCACAAAGGTTTCCAGCTGGCAAAATGACACCCCAAGGATCCCATACAAACATCACCACAATATTCATGTAAAACCCTAGGTACAAGACAAAATTGTAATGTTACATTGATTGTGCTTACTCTGTGCAAGCACTTCACGGTCATTAATTCTTGAAGTCCTCAAAATAACCCTGTGAATAAGAAACATATTATCCCCTTCACTGTACAGAAGAGGATATGAGATGAAATCAGAAGACAAAGTGCCATGTGTAAAACAACACACGTGGTCAGTGGCAATAGCAGGATGTAACCTTAGAAGCTACCCTTCCACATCCATGCCTCTGCCACACTCTGCACTGTACTGGGCATGATGCAAAAGTTTGGGATTATGAGACTAATGACATCCCCAAAGAAACCTTACTAATTTAATCAAGCCATAGTCCAAAGGTCATCCTCCAAGGAAAAGTTCATACAAGGAAAAAGCTGTTTCTCACATGCAGAAAACACTTAATGTCTGCTGAACAGATGAATAAAGAAATAAAAACAAAGCAAATCAATAAATACAAATATGCTTCAAGGGATTAAGAAGACGATACAGAAATATACATCACCTTTGTTCAGTACTGATTAGTGATAGCTACCTCTCAAAAGTTAGAGAAGGTAAAAAGGAAAAGGGGGAAGATGACAAAAACAAAAACAACCGCAAAACTTACTTATTCTTCAAAATCAAAAGAGAAAGGAATTCAAGCAAAGATCCAATCAAAGACAATCAAATCAGTTTCACGAGCACTTAGGCTCTAGAGAAGGAGGAATGGATTATTTCTACTGACCCATTCATTTATTAGTCATGAGAAAGGGCAGAAAATCTGAAAACTATTTGTTAGTAGAAAACATAGGCTATGTTACTCTGGAAACAAGGTTCCCTTGGGGAAAAGTTTGCCTTGGAGTGTTCCTAAATTCCCTCCTTTACCATTCTCCTTCTTCCAACACTGGTCCACTCACTAGACACTGATAACATCAGCCCCCACCTCCCCAGCTCATCTTCAGAGATGGTCCACTGCCAACAGAATAAAGGCTGTTCATCTCAACGCTAGAAGAAACTAGCAGGTCACTTGGCTGCAACTTCTTTACATGACACTCTAGCTGGTGATCAGCCCCACCAAAAAAAAAGAAAGAAAGAAACAGCACAACCAGGTGGTATCACACCTGTCTCCTCAACAGAATGGCTCTCCACATTCTCACACTGCTCTGCTATGAACCAACTGGTCACTAACTGGCTACCCGGAGCTTCCACAGAGCAAGGACTATGCCCACTATGTCCCCAGTGCAAAACATGATGCTGTGCACTCTGTACGTGGTCAGTAAATCCTTGCTGAGTGAATAATCATGACTGTATACATCCAGGCCTCTTGCTCAAATCACTGTGTGTCTATTCTTGCCCCCTGGAAGTCTGTTCTCCACTAGCAGCACAAGTGACCTTTTGACAACATATGTCAGGCCACCACATGTTCTCACTCCTCCAATGGCCCTACCACACTTAAAACCTGAGACTTTACCATGGCTTAACAGGCCCTACATGAGCCACACTTCCCTACTCAGGGTCCACGGACTTCCCTGCATCCATTGCATGTTCCAGGCATGCTCCTGACACATGGCCTCTGCGTTGGCTGTGATTTCTGCCTAGAACATTCTTCCCAGATATTACCACGGTTCATTACCTTACTTCCTTCACCAATCACTTGCACAGACAGTCTTTCCCTGACCAATGTTATCTGTGGTTAGCTACCCCTTTACAGTGCTTTATTTTCTTTACAGAATGTTACCACCTACCACTAACTTATGATCTTTTGTTTACTCACTCGACCTGTGCTGTCCAATATGGCAGCTACCAGCCACACGTGGCTACTGAACACCTGATACGTGACTAGCTCAAATTGAGTTGTGCTGTAAGTACAAAATCACACCAGATTTTAAAGATGTATTTACTAGAAAAAATGTAAAATATCTCAATATTCTCTCTCTCTCTCTCTCTCTCTCTCTCTCTATATATATATATATATATATATACACACATTTTTTTTTTTTTTGAGATGGAGTCTTGCTCTGTTGCCCAGGCTGGAGTACAATGGCGCGATCTTGGCTCACTGCAACCTCCGCCTCCTGGGTTTATGCAATTCTCCTGCCTCAGCCTCCCAAGTAGGTGAGATTACATGTGCCCGCTACCGCGCTTGGCTAATTTTTATAATTTTAGTAGAGACGGGGTTTCATCATGTTGGCTAGGCTGGTCTCAAACTCCTGATCTCAAGTGATCCACCTGCCTCAGCCTCTCAAAGTGCTGGGATTACAGGCATGAGCCACTGTGCCTGGCCCACTGTGCATTTTTTACATATAATCTACCCCATATAGTCATCACAGTAACACCAGAGGAAGAGGGAAAGAAGGGAGGACTATTGAAGTCATGGTTCAGAAGAAGAATCTGAGGCTCAGAGAAGTACAATAATACCTCCAAGCTCACAAAATGAGCAAGTGGCAGACTCAGAATGCAAACCCGTGTCTTCCAGCCTCAGTCCCTGGCACCTGGACCTCCACCCGAGGCCCAGGCTGGCAGCCGGCAGACAGCGCCACACCCACAGAGATTATCTGTTTGGCCTGCATGGTTTGCTTTAGTTGTTTGTTTCCGCTATAATCCTTGCCAAATATTTGAAAATTTAGGGATTTTAACAGTCCAGGTTCCCATTTTTCATTCAACACCCGAACACTTGGTACACACCTAGCACAAGGAGCATGATCCAAGAACAAGACAGAAGTGGCCCCAGTGCTCACAGAGGGACTCAGACAACAAACCAGGAAGTAAGGAAAATACCTAAGAGGCCAAATTTTGACAAGTGCTGTAAATGAGGAAAAATAGAGAGGTGGGATAGGAAACACCAGCGATAGGGGGCGCTATTTTCAATGGAATAACTGAGAAAGTCCACATTGAAGAAGTGTCATTTGAACAAAAACTCAAGCGAGGAGGAGTGGGAGATGTGGACATCTGGGGAAAGAACACCTCCAGCAGATGCGTGGCAAGTGCAGACGTCCTGAATGGCATCGCTGATCAGAATGGAGAAACATCATCTCTCTAGACACAGGGTGTGGCAGAAAGAGACAACTTCCCCTTCTGGGTACAGAAGTGTTACTGGAATGTGGCTCTTAGCCAGTAACAACAGGTTCCCAGCCTTCCCTGCATCCGGTGTGGCCATGTGACGATTCTCACCAACGAAGGGTGAGCATTATTGATATGTCTCTCCTACACCAAAGCAGCCAAGAAGAGGGTATGCCTCCTCCACCCTCTCACCTCTTCTGCTGGCTAGGCAGAGATGACAGTGAGGCCCCAGAGATATAAAAGAGGCTCCAGGATATAGAAGAAAAGCCACCTGCTGACCAGCAACTGGTCAGATAGCCATCTGTTTACATGACGAAAGATAAACTTCTTTGGTATCTTTAGTGCAAGCCATGAAAACGTGGGGGTAGGCCAGGTGCGGTGGTTCACGCCTATAGTCCTAACACTTTGGGAGGCCAAGATGGGCAGATTCACTTGAGGCCAGAAGTTCCAGACTGGCCTGGACAACATGGCAAAACCATGTTTCCACTAAAAATACAAAATTTAGCTCGGTGCGGTGGTCAGCGCCTGTAATCCCAGCTGCTCTGGAGTCTGAGGCATAAGAATCGCCTGAACCTGAGAGGCAAAGGTTGCAGTGAGCCCAGATCATGCCACTGCATTCCAACCTAGGCAACAAAGGAAGACTCAAAAAAAAACAAGTGGGTAAATTTGTTATGGAAGCTAGCAAGTGCCCTCCACAGCCTATTATCTCCCTGATTGTGAAGCTAAAAATAAATTTATTTTCTCCTCTCTGCTCATGGTTTCTAACGCAGAATTATTCCAGGTCTGCCTGGCCCCTAAAGGCATTGAGTTTGCAACTCTTGTACTGTTTTAACTAATTCTGCCTAAAACCAATACTTGCCACACCACTGAGACCTGTCTTCCTCCAACTCACTCTAAACTCCAACCCTTTCCACCCCACCAAGAATCAAAATGCCTCATCTGATAAGTGAAAGTAAACAATCCAGTCAAGGTGTTAACAGCCCAAAGTGCCTATCTACAGTCCATCAAAGGATGCCAGGAGGCAGAATTCCTCAATCTTTTGAATGGACAGAGGTATCCTGGAGGAAATGCCATCTACTCTTACCCTAAATATGATTATCAGTATAGGCAAAGTTGCCCCGATAGCAAAAAAAGTCTTAACTAAGAATGTTTCACACAGCTGGGTTTAACAAAAACAAAACAGCAACAACAACAACAAAGACAGTTTATGCCTGTAATCCCCACATGCTGGGAAGTCCAACACAGAAGGATCACTTGAGCCCAGGGATTCAAGACCAGCCTGGGCAACATAAGGAGACTCCATCTCCTACCAAAAAAATTTTTTTAATTACTAATAGCTGGGTGTGGTGGTGCATGACTATAGCCCCAGTTCCTCAGGAGGCTGAGGCAGGAGGTTCACTTGAGCCCAGGAGGCCAAGGCTACAGTGAGCCATGATCATGCCACTATACTCCAGCCCGGGTGACAGAGCAAAAAAGACCTTGTCTCAAAAAAAGAAAAAAAGAAAAAAAAAAAATGTTTTACATGATAACAAAATGGATTTTGTTATCTTGGACTGGATCCCAGACCAGATAAAAGACATTGCTGGGGCAATTTGAGAGATCTGAATAAAGTCTACAGATTAGTTAATAATTTATCAATATTACTTTCCTGGTTTTGATAATTATAAGATAGTTATAGGAGAAAATAACATTCAAAGAAGTTGGGTAAAAGGTACATGGGAACTCTGTACTATTTTTGCAAATTCTTCAAAATAAAAAGTTAAAAATATTTTTTAAAAAAAGAAAGAAAAGTGCCTTAATTGAATCATCACATGTGGGCACCAGCCAAGGACAACTGATACCTTCTCACAAGGGCCCACCTACCTGGTCAAATGAAAACACCACCTTTAGGGAAAAGGATGAGAACAGACCAAGTATTTTTGTAAAGCCTTATCTGGCAAATTGCTTCACTTTTGAGCTAGTCTCCGTCACCTAGAATCATTTTTTCTTGACAGTTCCCTGGGGAACTTATAAGTCCTGCTCAGAGGAAGTTCACACAGTGACTTACCTGTGCCCCAGGCAGAATCCCTGTGATGGCTTACACTCTGTCAATAAGACCGGGAAAATAAGAATCAGCAGGTGCAATGAGGTGAGACCACAGGTCCCTGGGGCAAAGGACACCAAGTTCCTGAGAGCAGATATCCCATGCGGGGTTCAGAATCCTATACTCCTAAAAGTTTAAAATCTTGGTCTGAGCAATGACTCCAGCCTGTAATTCCAACACTTTGGGAGGCCAACGCAGGTGGACCATCTGAGCTCAGGAGTTCAAGACCAACCCAGGCGACATGGTGAAACCCCATGTCTAAAAGAAATACAAAAATCACCCAGCTACTTGGGGGGCTGAGGCTGAGGTGGGAGGATCGCTTGGGCCTGGGAGGTCAATGCTGCAGTGAGCCATTTTCGTGCCACTGCACTCAAGCGTGGGGGACAAAGTGAGACATTATCTCGAAAAAAAAGAGCTCTAACCAGCTAACAAGAGGAAACGGAACTGGCAGTCACTCTGACGGCATGATGTCTCAGTGTTGTCTCAAATAACAAAATTGGATTTTGCCAACTTCTTCTCTGGATGATAAATTCACTTCATCAGTGTTTTTTCAAACTATGAATCATAAAATCATTTTAGTGAGTATCAATCATCTTTTCTTAAAAGAAATGTAGTAGAGAGGCCAGGGGCAGTGGCTCACGCCTATAACCCCTGCACTTTGGGAGGCTGAGGTGGGTGCGTCACCTGAGGTCAGGAGTTCAAGACCAGCCTGGCCAACATGGTGAAATTCCATCTCTACTAAAAATGCAAAAAAAAAAAAAAAAAAATTAGCTGGGTGTGGTCGAGGGTATCTGTAATCCCAGCTACTCAAGAGGTTGAGGCAGAAGAATCGCTTGAACCCAGGAGGTGGAGGTTACAGTGGGCAGAGATGGAGCCACTGCACTCCAGCCTGGGCCACAGAGCAAGACTCTGTCTCAAAACAACAAAAAAAAAAGTAGTAGAAAGTAGAAAAAATATCAGCATGCATTGAGCGGATGAATGTCTTACTGTGAATCTTGTTTGAAGCACATAGTTCTATACAATCATCATCAGCCTTCCAAAACACAAGTGTCCTTCATTTCAAATGATATGACAAATCCTTTGTCACTAATCAGAGGGAAAAAAATGTTTTACATAGTTTTTATATTCACAATAACTTTTATTAGAAAATCTAAGATGTGTTCCCATGAGGGGAAAATTCTTTTGCAAACTGAAGTCAAAAACTTTAAGTATCTCCGCCAAGATATTTATTAATTATAAACAGGTAAAAAAAAAAAAAAAAAAAAAAACATTACAGTGGAGAAACCCTGCAGATACCACCTTAACCACACACTCAAGGTCAACATCACCAATAATAAGATACATTGACATCACATACCCCAGTATCATATGGACACAAAATCACTTTTGTGGTTTTCTTGCAAAAACTGCTTAACTTCAATTTATTTGCGATAAAATATCAGAGAAAGCCACACTGAGAATCATCCTAAAAAACAACGGACCAGTACTCTTCAAAAATTAAGGTTATGAAAAACAAGGAAAGACTTACAAGCTGTCACGTACCAGAGGAGACTCAGGAGACATGCCACATTTAGATGCAATGTGAGATACCGGATTGGATGCTGAACCAGAAGGAAGACATTAGGTGGGAAAACCAGTGAAATCTAGATAAAGTTTAGTTAATTTATTGGTTGTGATCATTGTACTGTGGTTACATAAAGGATAATATCACAGGAAGTTCAGTGAAGAGTTCATATATGAGTACTCTCTACTATTTTGCAACTTTACTATAAATCTACAATTATTTCAAAATAAATTTTTTAAACACTTTTTCTGAAGAAAGAAACAAGAGTATTCTGCCCTATAAACTATGTATCATTTTAACACAGTATAGTGCCCTACCATAGTGCTGTACCTCCAACTCTCTAACCTTAAGGGATAATCATAATATACATTGGGTGTGTAATCTTAAGTAATCTTAATCTTTATTGGGAGTGTAATATTAAGTAAACTGAATACACGGGAAAGAGCTGAAGCTGTCCTTCTTTACCCAGGCTCTTGCTCAGCCCTCTGTCACCCCTTGCGTCTTCCTAACACCCAGTAGGAGGATTGTCAAGATGCTCTTTTCCTCCTCACGGGGAACAATGTGAGACATGCAACAAATGCCATGACTAGGGATTCCCAATCCCTCACGAGCATCCACAGAAAGTGCGAGGCATGTGTGAAGGGTGAGAGGAGATACTTATTAATGCAATGAATACTTTCTGAGTGCTCACGTCTACCTGGCACAGTGCCAGGCCCCAGGGAAACAGTCATGAACAAGACGTACATGGTGACTGGCTCTCAGAGAGTTTGAGAGATAATAAGCAAACAAAAATATATTCGCACATACACACACATATACATTCATAAAAAGGGGAATGTTACCAAGCCAGAAAATCAAAGTAAGGTAATAAAGCCTTCTCTGAAGACGGGCATACAAGACAGAACCTGATCCTTCTCTGAGACTCAGTTTCCCGTCTATAAGACGAATCTAATGGTGTTCACCCCTATAGAACTGTTGTGAAGAAGTGAATTAGATAAAACCGTGCAGGATTTAGCAGAATTCCTAGCAAGTGAATGAGTGGCCAGAAATAGTAATTAGTGACCAAATTACTGATCAACCATTACATTGAAAGCGTTAACCTTCTCAATTTACTTTAAATTCTACATATCTCACTGAAATGTACTTAAAGAGTCTATGAATAAATGACTGCTCACAGAAACAGCTATTTCCTCTCTTCTGGATAGTAACAATGAAAAATGAATACATTTGGAAATGGACAGAGCAAAAACCACAAATGCTCAGCTTGCTCAGTGACTGAAGGCAAGCTCCCTGGCCCTGCTGGTGGTTACCTCCTTTGTGCTTGGATGAATGTGTGGGCTAAGTTCAAGCCAGTGCTGACCAACCTCCCTGGAAGGATTTTTTCCCCTGTCTTTTTATAACTTGAACTTGAGGAAAGGCAGTCAAAGCCACCAAAATAAATCTCTCAGTCCTCAGGAAGGGGCTAAAACACTATTACTTCTTTTCCCAGGCTATAGATACAAATATAATTAACATATTCTCTTTCACAAAACAAGCTTCAGTAAGAGGGCATCCCAATTCCAGAATATGCAAACACAAAGCTGTCAAAATAACCTAGAAAAATAGTCAAGAAACAAGGAAGCATCATATAAATCAACTTCAAACCAAAGTGCTATATATCACACAACTGGACGTTTCTAAATAACTTCTCTCTCTCTCTGACAGGTAAAAAGAAACACACACACACACTATCTCTGCCATTCCACTCTCTCCCACTCCACTCTCAAGCTCACACACACTCTCAAGCTCTCAAGTTTCCATGTTTAAAATAAAGCAATAGAAGTTTAAAACCAAAACATGTTTAGTAAACAGTCTAGGTCACTCAAGAGCACCTTTTAAACTACTAATACATCTTGTATAGGTGTATTTTGCACACAAAGATATTTTAAAATATTGCATAAGGAAAAACACCAGGCACTTGCATCACATTACTTATCAAGTTCACCTAAAAGAAAGAAAAAACTTCCACGTGCTCCCAACTCAAGGAGTCAGCAATAGCAGCAACTCTGCCCCCTTTTCTCTTTCCAGCCAGCAGCACCTTTCCTCCCTTGCTCCTCCAGCCTTCGTTCACCAACCCCCAACTCCCTGTTTTCTTTTTCTCTTCTTCAAAACCAAAAGAGACAAACAAACAAAAAAAATCTGTCTTCTGCTGAGCCTGGGTTTGTCATGTCCAGGTAAGGGCTGGGATCCAGGGATGTAGACCAAGCCATGCCTCAAACAAGGAGTAAAAAAGTTTCGAAAGATTACAGGAGTCAACCTCTGCACAGGTGAACACAAACGAGGCTCTCTCCTTCCTTTCATCTCTCCATTAACTGGAAGGGCAGCAACAGGCCACCTCCAACGCCCTCACATCCCAACAGGCCACCTCCAACGCCCTCACATCCCACACACCTCCCACAAACATGGCACTGCCTCCCACCCCTCAACTAGAACAATTCCCTCCAGAGACTTGAGCCTGACCGCCTGATTGTGCAGCCTTCCGCACTGGCGACCTTCTCTCCTCCCAAGCCTTGAGCCCCCTGGTTGGGTGTGACATTCTACTCTCCTGCCTTCCTGCCTTCCTCTCTCCACGTCCCTTCTCTCTCCAACTTGATCCTCCACTCCTACCTCCCGAAATCTGGCTGTCAGTAACAATAGTGAGTATAAAAAATTATTGTAACTATGATTTAGTGGACAGTTATTATGTATTTATTTATTTCATCTGATCTCAACTACTTACACAGCATTATTTTACAGAAGTGGTTCTCAAATGTTGTGGCCTCAGGACGCTTTTATGGGCTTCAAAAATTACTGAGGAGACCCAAGAGCTTTTATTAACATCAATTATCTACTGATAGTTACCATATTAGAAATTAAAACTGTTAAAATTTTAAACCAAATGCACAGCCCACAGAGCCATCACATCATCACACATCATGCAGTTTCTGGAAAATTCAACTGTACCGTCACAAGAGAATGAAAAAATGAAATATAACATGTTAGTGGTACTGTGAAAACAGTTCTGACTTTGTGAACCCCTATGAAAGAGTCTCAGTGACACCCAGTTGTCCCCGGGCCACACTTTGAGAATCACTGTTTTACAAAACAGAACCTGAGCCTTAAAGAGGAAAATCAGCTTGCCCAGTCACTCGGCTAGCCCAGTGAAGGGCTCCAGCGTGAACCTGGCTTATGCAGCACTGCTGTTACCCTCTCTCTTTCTTCTTTACTGGGCTCTTCCTAGGAGACAGAACTCACTTCCACCACAGCAACTATCACTTCCGGTGACCCACCTGCAAACGCACATCCGCAGAGCTGATAACTCACCTGAGTTTCTACTGCCCGGAGTTCCCACCAGCACCCCGAAACAAATCAACAGACCACCAAGCCCTTCCACCCACCCCGACCCACGCAGGGCCAGCATCGGTGCCTTTGGGAAAGGTCATTCTTCCACTTAATAAGGCCCCAAGCCACTCAGAATCATCTTTGACTCCCCATTTCTCTATGTCCTGCTGACTGGTCTTTAGAATGTCTCTTGCAACTGCAAAAAGCAGGATATAGAAGTGTGTACGTTATGTTCCTACACAAACGGGAAAAAGACTAGGTACAAACGCACCAAAAGTTTATGAGTAGTTAGCTCTAGATCGTGGGATTATAAGCAATTTGTGATTTGATCTCTTCGGTATATTTTTCTGCATAACACACGTTTCATAAGCATACATTATTTTCATAATCAGAAAATACAGTGATTGCTTCTTCAGGGCTTTGTTTGTAAGTTTTGCCCCTTGCCTCCGCCTTTTCCAATTACAATCAAGCCCAGAATCCGATCACCATGGGTCATATTTCAGTTCTCTTTACTGTCTTCCTGCACTGGTTGTCAGCACTCAGACAGACATCTTGAACCTCAGTCTTGTGTCACAGAGTGGTGGCAGGAAAGTCAGGGAGATAATAATGCATAAAAGGCACTTTGCACAGCCTTTGGCAAATGGTAAATAAAAGTTCACCGTTACTGGTGCTAGTATTATTATTTCCCTACACTGCTATTAGATGAAACTTCGGAAAACACTAAATGGCAAATGACAGCCCTGTTTTAGAACCATTAGTAGTTCACAATGCCTAAAAATATACCTGATATTTACAGAACCCTGACTTTTGGACCTAACACTGTAAGAAATGTTACCTCATTCAACTACCATTCCAGCCCCACGAGGTGGGTCCTATGGAGATCTCCATTTTACAGATGAAGAAACTGAGGCACAGACATGTTCAATAAAGTGCCAAGGCATGAAGCTAGAGAGTAAAAGAGCTGGAATTCAAGCCTTTATTCAGTCTTGTTGCACAAGAGAATTTTCCAAGATGGTGGATATATTTATATCTGCATTATTGAATATGTGTCTATTGAGCACTTGAAGTGTGCCTAATGCAATTAACTAAAATCTTTATTTTATTTTATGTTAACTTAAATAGTCACATAGAGGGCCGACAGTTATCATACCGGCCAGCACAGGGATCTAGAGATCAAAAACCCAAATGCCCAGGCTTAACAAAGAAAAGTCCACACAACACCCTGTCTACCAGACTTGCAACTAATTCTTACAAAATCTTCAATTTGTCTAAAATCATTAGTGAAGTAAACGTGTTCCTATCTTCCAGCCACTCCCTGCCCACCTCTCGACTAAGTCTTCTGTATAATGAAAGGACTTTAGGAAGTTAGAGTAGGGGAGACTTGGGTTTAAATCCAGCATCGCAGTATACTAGCTGTGTGACCTTGGGCAGTCTTATTTATTTTTGAGTAATCAACCTCCTCATTTCAGTCTCTGAGCCCTTGTTCCTCATCTGTAGAATGGGCTGACAATGTCAACTTCCAAAGAGTATCAGCCAAGCACCTAACAGAAACTATCTATAAGGTCACTGGTAATACCCCTTCAGGGCTCAACTCAAGTTCCACCCTCTTATCTAAAGAGACTGCAGAAGCCCTGGAGATCTCTTCCTCCAGCCTCCATAATTCCCTAGAGGTTCCATCTCAACCGTACACAGATTCTATTGTTATTTTTTTGTATTGTGTGTTCTCCGATAAGCATTTCCCTGAGGCCCCGGGCTTCTGTCATCTGTAAGCCCGAGGCAACAAGTCTCTACACAAAGGGCTCTGAAGGGAACCGGAGGAGCTGGCTCAACCCAGCATTATTATCTGAGGGGTCTCAGTCCCCCCTCTGTAAAACGGGGATAAAAAGTGAGGGTTTGGCAGGGCGCGGTGGCTCACGCCTATAATCCCAGCCCTTTGGGAGGCCAAGGCGGGCGGATCACGAGGTCAGGAGATTGAGACCATCCTGGCTAACACAGTGAAATCCCGTCTCTACTACAAATACAAAAAATTAGCGGGGCTGCTGGCGGGCGCCTGTAGTTCCAGCTATTAGGGAGGCTGAGGCAGGAGAATGGGGTGAACCCGGGAGGTGGAGCTTGCAGTGAGCCGACATAGTGCCACTGCACTTCAGCCTGGGCGACAGAGAGACTCCGTCCCCCCCCAAAAAAAGTGAGGGCTTTTATCAGTCAGTCAATTGGTGGGAGGAAGAAATGCAATTGCCAAGGTAAAGAAATAAGCGTAGGGCTGGGCTGGGGGCAGTGGCTCAGGCCTGTAATCCCAGCACTTTGGGAGGCCGAGGCGGGTGAATCACGAGGTCAGGAGATCGAGAACATCCTGGCTAACACGATGAAACCCCATCTCTACTAAAAATACAAAAAATTGGCTGGGCGTGGTGGCGGGAGCCTGTAGTCCCAGCTACTTGGGAGGCTGAGGCAGGAGAATGGCGTGAACGCGGGAGGCGAAGCTTGCAGTGAGCCTAGATCCCCCACTGCACTCCAGCCTGGCGGATAGAGCCAGACTCCATCTCAAAGAAAAAAAAAGAAGCGTAGTACCTGGTACTTGGTAGTGCCTTGACAGATACCTCCTGTCCTTAATACATGTTTGTCCTCATCATCACTGACCTAAGAGGCTAACCATGAACTACTTTCCCTTTGACACTATCTTCTTTTCAAAAGGGGAAGACGTCAGTACACGCTAAAGATATCTAATCCAGGCAAAATGCCACTGGTGGTTTCTTCTTCTTTTTCTCTCCTGAACTTGATAGACTTCACACTAGATTCTACCGGAGAGGCTAATCAGGAAGAAAGGGTGAGAACAGTCAGAAAAGAAAAAGAATGGGGTGAATTTGCCCTATCAGATAAGCAAGCATATTATAAAACATAGCTATGAAGCTGGCACATCACCAGCACTCAGTAAATATTTTTTGCCACTTTTTAAATACTTGCTTTTGAATAAAGTTACAATTATTAAACTGTAAAAATAACAGTAATGACAACAAGCACTCTTCATGGCGCCCTTGCTGAACGCCAGGCTCTGTGTGGAGAGCTTTATCCACACACGTTATCTCACCTGAACTCACAACAGTGTTTTTCACACCCAACTGCAACTCTTTTGTGGATCACACCTGTAATCCCAGCATTTTGGGAGGCCAAGGTGGGAGGATCACTTGAGCCCAGGAGTTTGAGACCAGCCTGGGCAACATAGGGAGACCCCGTCTCTATAAATAATTTTAAAAATTAGCGAAGTGTGGTGGTGTGCACCAACAATCCCACTTACTCAGGAGCCTGAGGCAGGGGGATCACCTGAGCCCACCAGGAGGTTGAGGCTGCAGTGAGCCATGACTGCGCCACTGCACTCCAGCTTGGGCAATAGGGTAAGACCCTGTCTCAAAAAAAAAAAAAAAAAAAAATGGCATAGCTGTGACTGTCTTAAGAAACTGACTTTGACTTTGGGCAAGTTAACTATGTGCTATGATCTGAATGTTTGTGTCCCCCTAAAATTCAAATATTGAAACCTAACCCCTCACTGAGATAGTATTAAGAGGTAGGGCCTTTGGGAGGTGATCAGGTCATGAGGTCCTTGTGAATGGGATTAGTACCCTTACAAAACGGGCCCAAGGGAGTCTGTTTGCTCCTTCTACCACGTGACGACACAGCAGGAATCTACTATGTATGAGGACCTGGCTTTCACAAGACAGCCTATCTGCTGGCACCTTGATCTTGGATATCCCAAGCTTCAGAACTACGAGAAATAAATGCTTGTTGTTTATAAGCCACCCAGTTTATGGTATTTTGTTACAGCAGTCCAAACACACCAAGAAACTATGTCTCCCAATCTGTACAATGGCATAACAATAATAGTCTCTACATGCCAAGATGGCTGCAAAGATTCAACTGGATTTTGTACCTGGAGCTGGGACCAGAGAGTCTGGCACAGAGTCAAGTCTCAATAAAGGTGGCTACTATTTTGCCTATGCAACAGAATCACTTCCGCATTTGAAATGAATATTATTGCCACATAATTGAAAGCCACAAGGCAATAAAAATAATCTCATCACATCTTAGCCTGAATCAAGCACTCATATTCCTTACAACGCTGATTACTGCAAAGGCCCCTAGTTTAGAAACTCAGTCAAACTCAACACTCCACCACCAGCAGTCCTTACTTTCCAATAACCCTGGGACCTGTTTTTCTGTAGGTTGCTTTCCCTTTGCCTGAGGCTCCACTAAAGATTAACATTAAAAAAATTATTAACAACTTCCTTCAATCCTCCTCACAACCAACTGAAACTTCTCCAGTGCCAATGAATTTTGTAGGTGACTTTTTAAAATTACCTAAATAAGCATTGCTGGGTCAATAATTAATTCTAAGTATTAATTATAAAACTACGCATGAGAAAAAAACAAACAGTAAAAAGAAAAAAATGCCTTTCACCTTTGCCTAATGGATTCATCATCAGTCCTCCTCTTTAGAGGTATCAGTGTTAGGTTTCTTATAAACCATTACATACAGATGAATCTCTGTGTGTGTGTGTGTGTGTGTGTGCACATTTGTTAGCACACACATACACACAACTTTACTCCACTGTGGATATCTTGCTTTTCTCAATCCTCTACCTTGGAACTCTTTTAAGATCAACACCCTCTTTCTAAGAGTTGCATAACATTCCACCAAATGATTCAGGCCGTAACTTAACAAATTTCCCAGTTTTGTATATTAAGGTCATTTATGATTTTTTGTTATAAACGATGATGCAAAAATCATCATCTTTACACATAGATCTTTGTAGGCAGAAATATAATCCATATAATAAAAATTAGAAATTAGAAAAACTAGAAATGGTCAGATCAAAGAGTTTATAGATTTCCAATTTTTTTAGGGAAGCATTTTTTGCTTAAGTATAAAGATTTCTAATCTTGACAGCTACTGTCAAATTTCCCAATATGAAACTTTCAGATGTTTTGATCCTTTATGCTTCTGTGACCAATGCAGAGGCGTCTGTTTCATCACTCCTCTACCAGCAATTGATGCTCAGTTAATATTTATCAATCTCGCTGGTTAAAAAAATGGCATTTTATCACTATTATAGCACGCATGTCTTTCCTTATAAATTAGGTCAAGTATATTCAGTTGCCAATTTATATATCTCTTTCCACTCACTGCCAACTTCTGAATCATTGACTTTCCTTGAAAGTACTGTTGGGAAGGTTATCAAGTAGCCTTGTCTTCAAGACCAAGGACACCATCTTATTCTCATCATCCTGGCAATATTTGACACTAACCACCACCACCTCCTTCAGGATGCTCTTCTCCCTTTCCTGCCATGACTATTTGCTGTGCTGGCTCTCCTCTATGGACTGCAAGTCAATCTTCTCCCTGAAATCCTAAAGAGGGGCATATCCCAATGTCCAATCCCTGGCTCCCTTTTATTCTCACGTAACATCCTTAAATTGTGGTTTATGTGCAAAAGATTTCCAAATGTCGACCCTCAAATCACCTGAGACCTAACCCCGCGTTTTCAGCTTTCTGCTGAACACCTCTAGCAGCGGGATGGATGTCCTTCCCACACTTCAGATAATGAACAAGGTCAACATGCATGAAACACTTGCTCTGTGCTTGTACTTGACACGTATTGCATCTCATGTAACTCTCCACATCCAAGAGAGAACACACCAACTTCACTGTCCACCTTCCTCAATCGTTACTCGCCTCCTTCAGCATCAAACCTCAGTTAATGACTCTACGCTCGCATCCTTCCCCCTTCTTCCCATCCAGTGAGCTGCCAAATCCTGCCAATTCTGCCAGTGAATGGTCTTCGTGTAACTATCCTGCCTTCCCATTTCACCTCTGGCTCAGACTGCTGATCACCTGCCTCTTACCTCAACCTTGACACCACCAGAGTTCTCTACTGAGAATATAAATAACATCACGTGAACCTGCCTCCTCAAAGCCCAAGGCCTCTGGACTTATTTCCTGCCATCCCTCCATGTCCCGGGGCTCCAGGCCTACACTGGCAAGGCACTGAACTCACAGTTCCTGTCCCAGCAGGCCCAATACTTCACAAGACTCATGCCAGTACATAATCCCTCTCTCACCAGATCACGGGCTCACCAGGTCTCATTCCCCTTATATCCCAGACAGCACCCAGCACAATGCTATGTGCTTTCTAAAGTTAATACTTTCTAAATACTTTCTAAAGTTAATACTTTCTAAAGTTAAACAACACAATTTGCTAGCATATGTTCATATTATTCCAAATAAGAAAAAGAACTTCCATACACATGAAAATCCATAATAAAGAAAAATCTTTGTAAAGTTTATCTGCTATGATTGAAGGTACACAGAAACATAAATATTACCTTAGAGCAAAAAAGTCAAACTCTTACTCTAAACAGCTTTAGAAATAACTCAAAAGTCACAAAAAGCAGATTCTAAAAACACTGGGTTTTAATGATTACAAACCAAAATAATGATTCCCTACTTGCCAAGAGAAGAAACAGATTCAGATGAGTCAAATAAGGTTCTGGAAATCTTTTGATTTTATGGTCTTCAGATGCCCCAATCAGGCGTCAGAACTACCAAACATTAACCTCCACAAGTTGATATGACAAAAGCAAAAAAGGCCTATGTTAAGTCAAATATCCACCAACTTGGTAGAGAAGTCAATAAAATCAAATGGCTCTGTGTGAACCTCGCCTATCACCTTTGAGGACACATCCCATTTAGGTCTACTTCATTCTTTAAAGTCAAACCAATTTAAAAAGTAACTTTTCCAAACAATCTTTCTAAACTGATTAAAAGAGGTCATTGAAAAGGGAGCACAGACTATTTTTCAGTGAATGAAGATAAGGATTCTGAAAAGCATTACTTTGTAGAAATATATAACAAGATTAAATTTTGTGTGTAACACTCTTCCTCTCTCTTAATATCAGAATATTTCAAACACGTGTAAAGCGTCCTTGACTTTTTTCTAGGAGTCAGGACTCTGTCAGAGTCGTCTCTGACATAAAGTTAGGAACTGCTAAGTTATGGATTAGCCATTCACGGAATCAAAATCATCTCTAACTGAAAGATTTAAAAGTAGCATGGTTAATTGTTAAGAGAACTTCTGAGTTGGTAGAAATGAGGGGTTCGCCTGACAGCTCGTGGTGCCCCCCTCAGCACTCTCACCTTCCCCCAACTATTTTACATCTTCATGGTAATGTTCCCTTGATGCTTTTTTAAAGGGGGAACAGGAAAAGCTCAAGTTAATAGGATGGAGGGAATTAACAGACTCTTCTCCTTTACCACCAGGGTCCTCTCCAGGGCAATGTGAACGGGACAGCAGTGCACGAACTCCTCCAGGCCCCCAGAGGCCACAGCTTAGGCCCGGTGGGCCAGGGACCAGCCGGTGACACTTTTAAGTCCAGGTTGGCTTTGGGGGAGCTGGAAACAGGCTTCCTCAGGGTGGGCGCGCGACAAAGGGGCGGGGCGCGGGCGGCCCCACTCACCTGCGATTCATGGGCCGGACCCTCACGGCCACCTTGACAGATGCCATCGCTCATCCCGACCCAGCCCGCGCGGGGTCCCACCAGCCCAGAACTCCGCGGTCGCCGGCGACGCAGGCGACTCAGATCCCGGCTCCCGCCCACTTCCCTCTCGCCCCCGCCCCTCTGCTCCCGGCCGGACCTGGAGTTCCGCGGCGGCCCCACCTGCCAGGCCACTGAGCATGCCCAGAGCGGCACCCGCCCGCGTGATCCGTGCGCCGCGGTTTGGCGACTGCCGGGCGGTGCGGAGGGGCGGGGCCGCGGGGCCTGGGCGCCGCCTCCGGGATCGCCTAGTCTGGAAGGGCCACGTTGTGGACCATGGCGCAGAGGTTATGGAGGGCGACTAGGGACGGATGGTTTCAGGAAAACTAGAACCCACTCTTATAGCCTGAAAAACTGGAGAGAAGAGGATCGCAGCAATTTAAAGCCAGCGGCAAGGATCACAGTCCTGGGGTCAGATGACCAAAGCCAGTTTTTCAGCCCTTAGCAAGGACCTGGCTTCACCCAGTCAAGCATGAGTTAACTCATCCATTTTACCCTCGAACAAACTGAGTCGCAGAGATGATCACAGCTTGTTAGTGGCGAACTCCGCTAGGGCCTTCTCTGCTACCCTAAGGAGCTCCAAGCGGTTAATAGGGCGTTGGATGTTTTAAATGCGTGCGGGAATGTCGTTACATTGGCTAGAATCAAACCTTATTTGGACTTGTTTTGCACTTTTGTTACACTTTAGTAATTTTTAGTTTTAATCATAAGGGAGTTAAAGGCGAAGACAACCGGTTTTGTTTTTTTTTTTGTTTTTTTTTTGAGACAGAGTCTCGCTCTGTCACCCAGTCTGGAATGTAATAGTGCGATCTCGGCTCACTGCAACATCCACCTCCCGGGTTCAAGGGATTCTTCTACCTCACTCTCCCAAGTAGCTGGGACTACAGGCATGTGCCACTAGGCCCGGCTGATTTTTGTATTTTTAGTAGAGACGGGGTTTCACCATGTTGGCCAGGTTGGTCTCGAACTCCTGACCTCAAATGATCCGCCCGCCTCAGCCTCCCAAAGTGCTGGGATTACAGGCGTGAGCCACCGCGCCAGGCCGACAACTGGTATCTTAAGGCTTAGGGCCTCTGGTAGAAGTGAGCTCCACCTCCCTTCCTGTGTAGAAGATAAATGCATTCATTCACTGAATCGAGCATGCATGAAATCGTTTACACACACCCAGAAGCCCACCTGTAAGCCACAGGAGCAGCCCCTCCAAGAAGCCAAGCTATAATGGGGGACTCAAGGAATGGAGGCAGAGCTCCTGTTTTTAAGTCCTAGCTCCAACACTAGCCGTGTCAGCCATCCATTTTGAATTACTGGGCGCCTCTGAGGCTTCTTGCCTCGTCTGCAAATCAGGAACAACGGCATAGAGTTGGCGAAAGCATCAAGTGGAATGATGTATGCAAATACGCAACCCACTTACACAAAGAATTATCTTCCCATAACCTTCCCTGGACCTCTAGGGCCAGCAGGGATCATAGCATCCCTTTGTGTCTAGAGCGCAGAAATCACTGGGTTTTCCCTGTCTGGAGCAGAGCTGGGTGCGAATTTGACCAACGGTTGGCAGGAACACCCGGAGCAGGATATTAAGGAGCGGGCGAGCGGGCCAAGCATGCGCAGTAGCGGGGGGTTGGTTTGAGAAGCCGCCAGGGAGCCAGCACGGCGCCCTAGCTGCCGGTGGCAGGGGAGGGGCCCGCCTTATATGGGAGCTGCGTGGGGACAAACTGTGTGGGCCCAACGCGCGGGGCTGAGAGACCACCACGCCTGCTCCGGGTCACTCCGGCCACCTGGGGGGCGTCGGCGCGCGGACGCTGGCCAGTTCAGTATTCAAACTTTTCAGGAGGAGTACTAGCTTACTCATGACAGCGATTTTCTGTATCGGGGTTTCACTGGTCGGTAGTTTAGAAGGTTTTGCTCATTCATTCGTTAATGTAATTCCAAAAACCTACACGTGTTTATAAGCCCCCTGTCCTTCCACGACTTTGCCGTCTGACACAAAACGGACCATCGCCCCCCCCGCAGACGCTTTAGACAACAAACAGCATGCCTGGAGCTTTTCAATAGGAGGCAGTAAGGCTTGATCATCGCAGACGATATGAAACGGCCACTTTCTTAGCAGAAAATATTTCTATTGGAGCGTGAAGGAAGTTTCTGAAGGGGAAGATTATTATAAGATAAGGGGTTTGCTCATCTTCTGAAACTTTAGTGTGCCTATTTTAAAGTGCTTTGCAAACTTGAATGTTTAAAGGAATCACCTGGCGGTCTTGTGAAACTGCGGCTTCTTATGGGCAGGTCAGAGGGGAAGCCTGAGACGTGGCATTTCCAGCACGTTCGGGGAGTGAAGATGCTGCCCGCTGCCACCCTCCCTGCAAGGAGGCAGGGGATAGATGACCTCTACGCAAACTGTGAGAGCTTAAAATACTGATAGTGAAAAACAGTTACAGAAGCTCTAGGCCGGGCACGGTGGCTCATGTCTGTAATCCCAACATTTTGGGAGGCTGAGGAGGATGGATTGCCAGAACTCAGGAGTTCGAGACCAGCCTGGGCAACACGGTAAAACCCTGACTCTACGACAAAACAAAACAAACAAAAAAGCCACTCATGGTGGCGTGTGCTTAGTCCCAGCTACTCAGGAGGCTGAGGTGGGACAATCGCTTGAGCATGGGAGGCAGAGGTCGCAGTGAGCCAAGATCGCACCACTGTACTCCAACCTGAGGGACAGAGACCCAGTCTCAAAAAAAAAAAAAAAACCCTCTAAATCCGGGGCCCAAAAGGTCAGTAATAGAATTTAGGGATCCATATCAGTCGTGTACTGATGGATAAAAATAATTGACAAAAATGTGGAGGCTTAAAACAAAAACCAGTTATTATTTTTCTCAATTCTGTGGGTTGCTGGTGTCACCTGGGCTTTGTGGCTGGGGTCTAGGCTCAACTGGGGTGAGGAAAAGTTGATGCATTTTGCTTTTTCATCCTCAGCTTAGACCAGTTTCCAGGTTTCTTGGCGGCGAGACACCCCTCCAGGGGAGCACGCCCTATGCACAAGCCTTTGTTGAACTTCCATTGACCAAAGGCAGTCACATGGCCACGCCCAGTCAATGTAGGAGGGGGCCCCCCAAAGAAGGGGTGGGTACTCAGGGGAGTCACTAAATAACAAACCTACCTTAAGATCATATTTCTTTCTAACATTTTGATAGTTATAGTTCAGTATAATTGATTTTCCTTGTAATCCCGTTTATTTTATTTTATGCATTTTAAAATGTTATTCTGAAAATGTTACTCTCACCAAACAACCAAAAGGGTCCATGGCATAGAAAAGGTTTAAGAATCTATGATTTTAAAATTCAATTGGATGAATGAAAGACATTTTTATTTTTATGGTGTGTGTGTATATATATATATATAAACTTTTTTTTTTTTTCCTGAGACAGACTTTCGCTCTTGTTGCCCAGGCTGGAGTGCAGTGGTGCCATCTTGGCTCACTGCAACCTCCACCTTCCTGTTTCAAGCGATTCTCCTGCCTCAGCCTCCTGAGTAGCTGGGATTACAGGTGCCCACCACCAAGCCCGGCTAATTTTTGTATTTTTATTAGAGATGGGCGTTTCACTGTGTTGGACAGGCTGATCTCGAACTCCTGACCTCGTGATCCACCTGCCTCTCCCTCCCAAAGTGCTGGGATTACAGGCATTAGCCACCAAGCCCGGCCGACATTTTTGTTTTGTAAGAAGGTTGAATTGTGATGGGAAGGAGAAGAGAAAATTCTGAGATCTGGATTAAAACCCAAATGGTCTCAAGATGCATATGTGCATGATGGGACTGTGAGGTGGGGGATGTGGTTGTTTAGTTTGTTTTAATGTAGTTTATTTTGGTCTTCATTTATTGAGATTTTTTTCCTGATGTTTAGCAATCTCTTTTTTAACCTTTTTTTCAAATCTTTTTTTAATCTCTATTTTAAAAACTTTTTTAATTGCCAAAAACTTTTCAGTGACTTAAACTCTCTGAGTCTTAGCTTCTTCATTTCGAAGTGAAATAGCACTGTAATAGAATGTTCATTCCACCTCAAAATATTTGAATCATCAGGGAATACTGTCATCAGAAGAAAAATACTGTATTTCTCATGAGCTATGCTTTTTCTTCATCCTAGCCTCTGAGGAATCAAATTGATTTATTTTCTTACAAACATGACTTTTTGAAAATCTTGATGAACATCAGACTGGCACACTTCAATTGGGACAAAGGATATAACTGACACCTCATAAACCCATCCATTTCCCTATGTGCTAGAAGTACTGACCATAAGCATTATATCACATGATACGCTTAGTATCTATTACAGGAGTGCCTTACACCAAGGGACTTAAGAATTTAAGAGTTATGTGGTTAGCCAAAGAGAAAAACAAGAGTTTTCTGGGTTTTCAAATAAATGTATAATAAATAATAGTACCAGAGACAGGAATCACAGATACCAAGTCCAAACCCAGCACCCTTTTTTTTTTCTTTTTTTTTTTTTTTTTGACACAGAGTCTTGCCCTGTCCCCCAGGCTGGAGTGCAGTGGTGCTATCTTGACTCACTGCAACCTCCACCTCCCGGGTTCAAGTGATTCTCCTGCCTCAGCCTCCCAAGTTGCTGAGATTACAGGTGCCTGCTACCACACCCGACTAATTTTTGTATTCTCAGTAGAGATGGGGTTTCACCATGGTGGCCAGGCTGTTCTCAAACTCCTGGCCTGAAGTGATTCACCTACTTCAGCCTCCCAGAGTGCTGGGATTACAGGTGTGAGCTACTGCTCCTGGCCTCCGATCTTCATTTTCTAAGTCACAAAATTTAAAGTATATTTAGAATCTTCTAAAATACTAAACATTAAAAGCAGGGATAATTTGAAAAAGTATGCTTTAGGGTCAGATAGAAAATCTGAACTCCAAAATCACAGTAAAGATAATCGCAAAAATCATACTAAATAATTTTATTAAAGCTTTAGGCAGGTAGCCATGAATGCCTGCTTTCTTTTGCAGCAAAAGTGAATAAAGAAATTACAGTAGATTCAATTTAATAGACGCTATCACCCTAAATCATAGTCATTTTATATGCTAAGATAAAAAAGATTGTTTTCAATTGCATATAACTATATGCAACTATATATATAAAACTGTATGGTCATAAAATAGTTCAGAACTGATAGACTTTGTAGAGTCTGTGGCCTCATTTTAACTTCGAAAGAGTGAGAAACCATATTTATTTAAAGGGATAGGGAAAAGTTTCATGGATGAATTAGTTTTGGAGATTGGTCTTGCAGGAGGGACAGAATTTGAACCCCCTAAAGCAGAGGAAATTCCTTGAACAAATGTTTAGTGTTGGAAAAACGAGTCCTGCTTCTGGAATAGTGAGAAAGCCTCTTTACCTGAAACACAGAGTAAAGTTTAAAAATAGTCATAAATGCTTCTCTTCCCTGGACTCATACCTTGCAATGTCATTTTGCAGCTCCCCTCAAGAAGTGGAATCTCTTTCTCCACCTCTTCAATATGGCTGGCCCTGGAACTTGCCTTGGCACACAGAATGCAGCAGAATTGGCTTCATATTGTTTCTAAGCCTTGGCCTCAGAGGCCTTGCATGCTTCCTAACTCTGGCTCTAGGAAACTTGTTGCTGTCATGTGAGCAAGCCCAGGCTAACCTGCTGAATGCTAGTGTGTCCCAGTCAAATTCAGCCCTGCAACCAATAGCCAGCCAGCTACCAGACATGTGAGTAGGCCACGTCACTCCAGCCAACCTCCACCAAGACATCAGATGTATGAGTGAGAACAGCCCAGAACGACTGAGCCCATCCAGAGCAGCTGAACAACCAAGCTGACCAGTAGACTTAGGAGCAGTAAACGGATGATTGTTATGGAAGCCGTTCTGTTTGGGTGTGTGTGTTATTGCTTGCATCCAAAAACATCCTATGTCATCTAATGAGAAAAGGTCCTGCTCAAGGACTTTTGCAGCTATAGTTGGGCACCAGAAGTGTCTTTGTGGTCATTTCTTACTCTATACATGAGGAGATCAAGGCTCAGACCAGGTAGTGTGACTGTGGATGACACTTTCCTTACCCTTCTGTGGCACTTAAATCAATGAAGCAGGTTCACAGAAGCATGCATGCTCACCGAACACAGTATTTGCATTCCTGCCTCCAAACCTTTGCTCCACCCGTGCATCCAGTAAGAATGCCTACTTCACTCCTCCTCTCCTCTGTCGAGTTTTTTCTTTGAGTTCTACCTTCCCTAGTCTTCCTCCACTGCACCAAGCCACGGTGATCCCCGTCTCTTCCAAATGCTTTGTAACATGGTAGGCACCACTCGCTTGTGACTCATTGGAGCATTTTAAAACTTGGTTTTCTGTGTCTCTCTTCCAATAAAATTACAAATTTTTTGAGGGTAAAAAGCAGGCCTAACAGTTCTCTGTACTCCCAGTAGTGCCACATGGTAAAAATTTAACTTGACAATTAGCAAAACCAATAAATTCATTATACTATTCTGTTCCTGTAGGTACCCAGTATATGAATATGGATTCCTATGTGATGATTTTCTGGCCTATTTTGTCCCTTTTTCTTGTTGTTGTTACTTTAACCAGGCCATAACATAAAGGTTATGTCATTTGTTACTGTCAAGCTTAATTAAGCCCATTATAATTCATTAACCCTTGTGCTTGCTTTGTAATTAACATTGATTAACACAAACAAGTACAAAATAGGCCATCAGCACTCTCCAGAAGTGCTGATTACAATTATATTGGTAATTCAATATAGTAGAGAAGATGGCAGGATAGTAACTTGCACTCTCTTTACATAAGGAGACAAATGCTACCATGCAAAACTAAGCCAAGAAACAAAATACTTTCCTCATCCAACTCACCCATTCAACCCTTACCCTGTTAACTCACCCTATGACTGTGTAAACCTCCAGTAAGATTACTGAAGGCACAGCTCCAAGTAACTTGCTTAATTGCATTCCTGGGACAAAAGAGGGAAGCGCTTCAAAGCTGATGGACAGATGGTAGAGTGTCCAGTCACAGCAAAGCAGGCCCCGAGGCTCATGACAGACAACTCGGGGGCTGAGATCTCATTTGTAGTTCTGGGATAAAGTCCAGGGTTTGATGGGAGCAGGCTGACGTGTAAAGATGCTCAACAATGCGCACCCCAGAGACATTGAATCTGAAAAGCTTGGAGTGAATAACAATCTGGAAATGAACTCTGTCTGCCTATTCACCATTCCCCCTACAAAAAAATTCCTATATTCCAGATGGTGTTCAAGTTCCCTTTCCCCAGGACCTCAGCAGTCAGTCAGGGAGGAACTCCTGCAATCCATGTGAGGGAAGTTCGCCATGCTCACATGGGAATACAGTCGATTGCCAGTAGGGATGCCACACCTTTGCACTTCCTCATATTTCCAGGAACAAAGCTGAGGTGCCCAGGAACAGCAGTAGTTTTTCTTCTGTGTAAAATAAGCAAGGAGGACTCTGCCCCACTGCACTCCAGGGAAGGATTAAGAGAATTGATATCATCCAAATCAATTGGCCCTGTGCAGATGACTTGATAATGAGGCCATTGGGTTTTTATGGTTCACTATTATTGCTACAAAAAGTATGCTACAGAAATCATTCAAATGCTCAAAAAGGAGCATTAGTAGGAAACAACGTGTTCCAAAGTTGTTGCTGAGAGGTGTGTAATGTTCCTGAAGATCCCCGAGGTACTAAGACTTCTGTGTACATGAATGACTCATAGAGAAGAAATACACCAGATGAAAATATATGGAGAAGTTTGCCGAAGGTCATGTAACTTGTAAGTATTAGAGCCAAGGTCTGAACCCTGATATCTGTGTCCTTATAGCTCAGGCCTTTTCCTTCAGCCCCTCCTTCTCAACAGAGATGTGTTAGAGAAATCACTAGAAATGGAAAAGCAGCTGTCAGAAGCAGAACTGAATAAAGCAATAGGGGAAAAACAAATACATGTTGATACAAAGGGTCAGCCTTAAGCAAGACTGTGACATTGATGCAGCACAGGAAAGCCTCAAAATTGGGACTTAGCCTAGGAGGGTTCTTGGCTTCAACCAGGAAAGAATTCAAGGGTGAGCTGGTAGTGTTAGATTGCAACTATTACTGCAGTGGCAGTATACGGCAGTAGCAGAGGCACTGCTCCTTGTGGAGCCGGGATACCCCATAGGCACTGTGCCCAGAGTAGCAGCTCAAAGGCAGTTCTGCACTCATATTTATAACCACTTTTAATTATATGCAAATTAAGGGGTGGTTTATGCAGAAGTGTCTAGGAAAGTGTGATAACTTCTGGGTTGTTGAGTTGTTGCCATGGAAAGGGGTGATAACTTCTGGATGTTGCCATGGCACACTGATGGGTGTGTCTTATACAAAGCTGGTCCTCAATTTGGTCCAGTGTCCCAGCCCCAACTCTGGAGTTGAGTCCTGCCTCCTACCTCAACTTTGGTGACATTTGTCTTTGGTGGCCACAACCTTTCTTTCTGCCATTATCAAGCACCATACTCAAGGTCCCGTATCCATCCCAGCAGGTTTGTAGACAGTCATTTGATCCTCTTCCTCAGCATGCTTTTTTCTCTCCCTCATACACACACACACACGCACACACACACTCTCTCTTTTGTTGTTGCTAGTATAAGTTACAACCAGACATTTTTTTCATCATTTATTTTTTAAAATAAGATGTGAAATACATTCAGTGGTGCACATAAAGTGCACAAATATTAAATGTTCAACTGGATGGACTATTTCATATGTATGTACCCATGTGACCACCACAGATTCAGAATGTTTCTACCTTCCTAGAAAGCTCCCTGAAAGTACAGGCTTTTCATTTTAAAGTCAGGTGTATTGGGATATCAGTTTCATATAGTTATATTCAGAGTTCTTAGTATGCAGTTTTATGAGTTTTAACAAATGCATACATTTGTGTATGCATATCAATATAGTCAAAATATAGAACAGTATCATCACCCCAAAAATGTCCCTGCACCCCTTTGTAGTAAATCTCTCCCAGCCCCTGCCAACCACTAATCTGCTTTCTGTTCCTACAGTTTGTCTTTTGTAGGATGTCACATAAATGGAATCATATATTTTGAGTCTGACTTCTTTCACTTAGTATAATACATTTGAGACTCATCCATGTTTCAATAGTTCCTTTTATTACTGAGTAGTATTTAATTTACCACAGTCTGTATGTCCATTCACAAGTAAAAGGACATTTGGGTGTCTCCAACTTTTGACAATTATGAATAAAGCCACAACAAACATTCACATGTAGGGTTTTGTTTGAACCTAAGTTTTCATTTCTTCTGGGCAAAAACCAAGGAAATCAAATTTCTTGGTCTATGCCAAGTACCTGTTTAACTTAAAAAAAAAAAAGCAAAACCATTCCCTGGAGTGAGTGTA
Source organism: Piliocolobus tephrosceles (assembly GCF_002776525.5). NCBI lineage: Eukaryota > Metazoa > Chordata > Mammalia > Primates > Cercopithecidae > Piliocolobus > Piliocolobus tephrosceles. Next base: position 45,531,913 of record NC_045453.1, on the reverse strand, counting down.
CCATTTTGCATTTACACCAGCAATGTATAAGAATCTTCCTTCTCCATATTCTCACCAGCAGTGGGGATTGCCAATTTTTTAAAGTCATTTTACCAGGTGTGCACAGATTTTTGAAGCTGCATAACATGTGCATAGATTTTACTGTCATCTTCAGAGAAGACTTAAGTTCAGTCTTAAACATCTAACTATTTATATGGGAGCAACTTGGCTCATACTAATTAGGCAGTTCATATTAACATTCCTAACTAGAATTACTTATTCAGTCAATTGATTACTTGTTTGTATCGTAAGCAGTATCTATGCCAATTTCCCTAACACACTTAGTTTTCCCTAAGGCAAAACTTCTGATTCACACCTGCTGCTGTCCTACAAGGTATGCCTGAAAGATATGGCTCCTCACTTCTTTTCGGCACCTTTAAAACCCTCAGCCACCTTTCTCTAATCACCCTTGTTTAGGTGTGTTTTCTGTACCAAGAAAATGAAACATCCCTCCAGCTTCTACATTCAAAAATACATCTATCATGGAAATCCATTGGGGTGTCTCCATAAAAATACATACACACACACATATATATGTGTATATATGTATACACATATGTATGTATAAACACATATATACATGTAAGTGTACATATATATATATATAGCTCACTGCTAGACTGGAGAAGAAAAAATGCTTCATTTCAGTAAACAAATTATCACTCAGTGACTTGCTGGAAAATTCAACCACTTTCCTACTCAGTCCTCAATATGCACATGACCACACACTGCGATTCTCTAGAAGTAACCACTGACGATTTTTCTGTCTCAGGCAGAAGCATATGTAGTCAGAACCTGGTCTTCTCAGATTTGTCATATAAATTCCTCTTGGCCTGTTGCTACTTTCTGGATTTCATTGCTAATGCCTTATTCATTTGCATCAGCCTCTCTCATCTGCTGGTGCCAACAGGATGCTATCTCCAATTAGGCTGTGATACATGTGCTACTTCCTAAACATTGCTTACGTCCCTCCTTCCCTGCACCCGCCCCACCAGCCATTTCTGTCTGTCTCATTCCCAAACAGGTGAACATACTGGACATCTCCGCTGCATATTTTAATTTTTTTAACGTTATTATTCACTTTAAATAATGCATGCAAAAGAACAAAAAGGTACAAAAAAGTTCTAGAGCTGACAGTCTCTCTCCCATTCCTTTCCCTAGCTCTCCAGTTCTCTTGCTCAGAGGTAACTCCTGTTACCAGTGTCTTGTGCCATACCAGAAAGAGAGATTTTATATACTTACAAACATATCATCTCGACATTTTTATTCTTTGCACAGATGGTAACAAGCAATAACAACCTTTTAGAAACTTGTTTCACATAAAATCAGTATCTTGTAAAGCATTTCATTTCACTGTATCTGGATATTCTACATGTATACCTCAATAGATTTGACTCATTCTTTTTAAGAGTTGTGTAATATTCAATGTTATGTACATAACATGATTTATCAAAAACTTTTAAGTATCTAAAGTAGTGATTTAGTGTTTTAAAGAAGATAGAAGTTCAGGCTGGGCACAGTGGCTCATGCCTGTAATCCCAGCACTTTGGGAGGCTGAGACGGGCAGATCGCCTAAAGTTAGGAGTTTGAGACCAGCCTGGCCAACATGATGAAACCCCATCTCTACTAAAAATACAAAAATTAGCCAGGCATGGTGGTGCAGACTTGTAATCCCAGCTACTCAGGAGGCTAAGACAGGACAATGCTTGAACCTGAGAGGTGGAGGTTGCAAAGAACCAGGATCACGCTGCCACTGCACTCCAGCCTGGGCAACAGTGTGAGACTCCATCTCAAAAAAAAAAAATAGAAAAGTTTATTTTGTGTACAAAATGAGCAGAGTTGGGGTAACTCAGGGCTGCTGTAGGCAGCTACAGTCTCCAAAACTGAAGCTCTTTCTGTCTCATTGTTCTTCTGTTCTTAGTGTATCACTTTCTTCTCGTGTTGGAAAATGGCTGCTTAAGCTCCAGGCTTCACTTCTGCATTTCAGCCAGGGGAAAAACCAACATCTTCCCTCATGAGAAGGACACCTCCCAACTTTCAGTTTTATCTCATTTTACAAAACACACAAAGGAGGATAGAAAATGCAGTCACAATCCAGGATACCTGTTAAAAATGTGGGACTCTGTTAAGAAGGAAAAAGGGGAGAATGAATATTGGGGTATAACAATTAGTTTCTACCCAGAATTGTTGCTTATCTTTTGTTCTTACCTTAAGTGCTGAAGTAGGTTTTCTTTTGAGTGCAACATTTCTTTTTCTTTTCTTTCTTTCCTTTTTTTTTTTTTTTTTTTTTTTTTTTTTTTTTTTTT
>NC_045453.1:45391354-45529168 GCF_002776525.5 Piliocolobus tephrosceles | reverse complement strand
TTTTTTTTTTTTTTTTTTTTTTTTTTTTTTTGAGCTGGAGTCTCGCTGTGTCACCCAGGCTGGAGTGCAGTGGCATGATCTCAGTTCATTGCAACCTCTACCTCCCAAGTTCAAGTGATTCTCCTGCCTTGGCCTCCTGAGTAGCTGGGACCACAGGTGCAGGCCGCAGATGTGGGCCACCATGTCCGGCTAATTTTTTGTATTTTTGGTAGCGACGGGGTTTCATCATGTTGTCCAGGCTTGTCTCAAACTCCTGATGTAAGGGATCCGCCTGCCTCAGCCTCCCAAAGTCCTGGGATTATAGGCGTAAGCCACTGCACCTGGCCTTGAGTGCAACATTTCACACTGTGTTGGGGGGGGGGGTCCATAGAATTTCTGGGTTACAGAGTGTGTGCCTTTTAATTTTCATGGATATTATTACCAATTGCCATTTATTGACAAGGTACCAGTTCACATCCTTACCAACATTATAAGAGAGTGCCTGTTTCCCCATATCCTCAATAGTCCTGAATTGTATTCACACTTTTTTTTTTATCTTTACCAATATGAGGGTTAAAATGTGGTATCCCAAATGGTCTTACTGGGACTTAATAGGACTTCCTCTTACTTTTTAGTGAAATTGTCAAATGTCCAGGAACCATTTGCATTTCCTTATCTCTGAACTGTTTTCATCACTTGCCCATTTGTTCACTGGATTATTTTCTTGTAACTCTGTAGAAATAATTTATAAATCTGGAAAAGTAGCATTTTCTGTGTCATTTGTTATAATTTTTTCCACAGTTTTGGCTGTTTTTTGTGTTCTTGTTTCCAGATTTCTGTTGTTTAAAGAAGTAAACCACTGGGCGCAGTGGCTCACACCTGTAATCCTACCACTTTGGGAGGCTGAGGCAGGCAGATCACTTGAGATCAGAAGTTTGAAACCAGCCTGGCCAACAAGATGAAACCCCATCTCTACTAAAATATAAAAATTAACCTGGCATGGTGACACAAGCCTGTAATCCCAGCTACTCAGGAGGCTGAGGCACAGTAATCACTTGAACCCAGGAGGCAGAGAACTCCAATGAGCTAAGATAGCGCCACTGCACCCCAGCTTGGGCAACAGAGCAAGAGTCTGTCTCAAAAATTGATAAATAAATAAACCTTTATTTTCTTCTTTCATTAATAAAGCTGACTGAGTTGGTTGGTCTTTAGGGATTAGTCAAAAAGACCAAATCCCACATCCTTATTCAACTCCTGCAGCCCATCCTTTGCTTCAACCTTGGCTGGGGAAGCAACCACAAATGCAGCCGGATCAACCAAGAAGACCTTGACCTTCTCATGGCAGGGGAAGGTGAACTCAGTCTCCATAGACAAAGCCAGGACCTGCTTGTACCCACTGATGACAGCATGAGGAACTGACATTACAGGTGGGTACCCAGTCGGCATGCACATGGTGGCAACATGGCGGACACCCTCCAGGAAGTGAGAGTGCAGTTTCCTGTGTAATGTCAAGCACTTAGAGTGGCAAGGTTGCCATTGGCAAACGCCTGCTGGGTGATAAGCCGAAGGAGAAGGAGAAGGGAAGCATGTCAGCACCTTCGGCAGCATGGCTTCGCCAGCAGCCACTTTGTCTCCAGTCTTAATCAACTGCACATCACTCAGGATTTCCATGGTGATTTTTTTGTGTGGTTGAATTTATCCCTTTTAAAAAATTGCTTGTGGGTTTTGTGACATTTTTAGGAAGGCACTTCCCATCTCAACGTTAGAAAATAAATTATCTCGTGGTTTTCTTTTTGTGGTAATAATAATTATGAAGAGGCTCCAACCTGATTTATTTTAACATGACTTCTGGTTATCCTGGCCCCACTGAATCATCCATCTTCCCCCAGTGACTTGATATCTTGGCTGCATCTTAAAAAGAAGGCAGCAGTTCCTTTCCACTTAAAATGAGTACGTCTTAATTCCACTTTCTATTTGATATGTCCTGTGTGTCACTTATATTATTCCTTACACTTTAGAATTACATATTGCAGTATATCCAGTTTGCCAATGAAGATAGCTAAGCACTGAGAGATTCAAGCATTCAGACTCACCTGGAAACAGCCTAGATACTGAACCATTTAATGCTAAACCTCAGGGAGTTGTTGGGGAAGGAATGAAACTTTTGGACATTGTTATGGGCTAGACTGTGCTTTCCACCCCCCAACCCTCATTCATATGTTGAAGTCCTAACCTCAGAATGTGACTGCATTTAGAGATAGTCTTTAAAGATGTAATGAAGTTAAAATGAAGTTATGACTATGGGTCCTCATCCAGTATACTGGTATCACAGGAAGAAGAAATTAGGACACAGGTGTGTACAAAGGGAAGACCATGTGAAGACACAGGGAGAAGACAGCTATCTACAAACCAAGGAGAGAGGCTTAAAGATCCTGTGGACACCTTAATCTTCAGGCATCTAGCCTCCAGTACTGTGGGCAAATAAATTTCTGTTGTTTAAACCACCCAGTCTGTGGGTACTTGGTTATGGCAGCCTAGTAAATTAATACAGAGGTATACAGACCTGGCTGAATCAATTAAAGGTCTTTGCCTGCAAGCATTAGACACCTAGTCAGGTCCAGTGTCTTAGTTATATTTGCTGAGTCTGCTATGGAGATCTGCATGCAGCAGGTGCGTTGGGAGAGCTCACTGGAGCAACACCTGTAGGGGAGTACAGGAGGATGGGAGAGGGAGAAGTTGGACTGTGATGTAATTGCAGCAGAGGTCTCAGTTGATTCTAGGAGGAGCTCTGGAGCTGGGATGCCCCTTCAGGGTTGTCCAGATTGAGACAAGGGGGCTGGACCGTTGTCCCCCAGCAGACTTTCCCCTAGAAGAGGGTCAAAACTTAGGCAAGGAAGCTCTGTGTGGCTGAGGGCAAGTGCTGAGAGAGACTCAGCTGTGAGCCATCAACAGCCAATGCTGTTGGCAGCTGGAGAATGAGTATCTGTGTCCTGGAGTAGGATCTGGGTAGAGCACACCTGCAACCACCACTCCCACCTAAGCAGAGGGATGGATATGTGGGATGGGATGGGTGTGTGGGAAACTTGCAGCATGGAGGGACAACTTGAAGGAGTGGGCCTCAGGACGGACATGGCCCAGTGTAATGTGGGGAGTGGGAAGGCAGGAACAGAATGGACAGTTTCTCTAGTCAACAACTACTGAAATAGATCAACTCCAACCATCATTATGCCGTTCCCTTCAACATTCAGATTCTAGGAAAGAGAGAGAGTCTACCTAGCCTGACTTTGGTCACCTACTTGCCCTTTGGACAGAGTGGGGTCTGGCACTTTGACTGACCGTCCCCAGAAGGCTGCACAATGTGGGGGAAGGGTGGTTCCCAAAAGACCAATCGAGATGTCATCACTAGATGAAAGGGGATGGACACTGGGCAGGCGAAAACAACACATGTCCACTGGGCAGGGCAGCTGCATTGGAATCTCAGTTTTAAGTGACTTTGGGCAAATAGTTTGAGCTTATAAAACTCCAGGTGCTTCATTTGTAAAATATAAATAATACTCCCTACCTCAGAGGACTTTTCAGGCTTAAATGACATATCAATATCTACCTATATTTAAGTGTGTACATAAATATATGTATATGTATACATAAACAAATTATGCCAATATTCACATATATTCATGCACATAATATGTAGATGTATATGATCCCTATAAATTGAGAGCTACCATTTATTTGATTTATGTCTATGGCTCCTAGGACTTCATTAAATTATTTTCCATAATGTTATCCATATGCATTTGGCATTCCCATCTCTTCTTGAGAACAGGAGAAGCATTTCATGTGTCTTTTTGAATGTGTTAATTGGCTGGGTATGTTGGCTCATGCTTACAGTCCCTGCAATTTAAGGGACTGATGTGGGAGGATCACTTAAGGCCAGGAGTTTGAGACCAGCCTGGGCAACATAGCGAGAACTATCTCTACAAAAAATTTAAAAATTATCCACGCATGGTGGCACACACCTGTAGTCCCAGCTACTTGGGAGGCTAAAGCAGGAGGATAGCTTAAGCCCAGGAGGTATACACTGCAGTGAGCTATGATCCTGCCACTGCACTCCAGGGTGACAGAGCAAGACTTTGTCTCAAAAAAAAAAAAAGTGTGAATTCCCAAACTCTAGATCTGGAAAATCTTAGAAATGCCCTTTTGCTTCATAGAGAGAACTGGGAAAGTGAAAAGTTTCACAATTTTATATTTTTCATCATTATTATTATTATTATTATTATTATTATTATTATTATTGTTTGGAGACAGAGTCTCACTCTGCCACCCAGGCTGGAGTGCAGTGGCACGATCTTGGCTCACTGCAACCTCTGCCTCCCAGGTTCAAGTACTTATCCATTATCCATGCCTCAGCCTCCTGAGTAGCTGGGATTACAGGCATGCACCACCACGCTCGGCTAATTTTTGCATTTTTGAGATGTCCAGATCTCGAACTCCTGATCTCAGGCAATCCGCCTGCCTCGGCCTCCCAAGTGGTGGGATTACAGGCATGAGCCACTGTGCCTGGCCCATATTCTTCATTTTGAATGTGGGGGTGTATATGATTTTACATTTGGAAAACTAAATAAAATAAATAAAAATAAAAATAGTCAAGAGTGGAATGAAAAAACCAAAAGGAGAGTGTGCCCTCTATGTCATCTGTCTGCTGGGAGGTGTGCAGGCAGAACCGTCTCATGGTTTCTCAACAGCAGATGGAGCGAGGCAGGGGATAGTCCAGGGTGAAGACGTCAAAGGCTACCCCCAAAATGTCAGAGGCCAGTGAAGTTCCAGAATGGAACACGCAGCCCCATTTCTTTATTTGCTGATTTTCGAGAGAGACGTTTGTCATGAGGCTAGGAAGAACTTGAACAGAGAAGAGGTGGTAAAGAGAGGGTGGGGTGGCATTTTCTTCCATACATTTTCAAAAAGGATCCGATTCCAGCAACAAAGTGTCGACTTCACTCCCCCACAGCCACCAAGAAGAATGGCTTCTGTGGACACTTCCTAGCTTGCAAATGTTTCCTCTCAGAGGTCATACAAATAGCTGAAACATCCCTTTCCCTGAAATAAATGCCATCGTGGAGGTCTTCTTGTAGCTGTCAGAGGTTATGAGCAGTGTTGATGGAGTTGGGTAATGACATTGCAAAATGATTGAAAGGGTTTAGGATGTGATTTCCTATTTGGTTCAGACAAAATAAAACCATTATCTGTGCTTCATCTTTTTTAAAGAGATTGTTTCCTGAGCTTTTTCGTGCTTGAAGCTTGTTGCAGCACCCAGGGACAATATTAGCCTGTCACAATTATAGATCAGTTCATCACCACAGTCAGCCTCCAATCTCCTTGAACTCTTTCCAGAGGAAATGACTTTTCTGGGTCTGTATTATCCCTGGGTATGTCGACTTTTGAAAAAGATGTTGTTGCAGTCATTCATTTAACTGTGGAGAGCTGTCTGCCAGCACAGACCGAGGCACATTGGCGAATTTGCTGGTAGCTGCGTATGAGCAACCAAGACCTCCGTTAGCTCATGTGTCAAGGAAATGAGACACTTGGACATGGGCATGCAGTGGGGGCAGCAGCTTCCTTGAATGGGTTATAGATAGACTTAATGTTGAAGGGACTAGGGCTCCCTAGTGCCTTTCTTATCTGTTACTAAACTATGCGTAAATCAGTGAACTCATGTGGCCAGGCCACAGTGAGGGTGTCAGGAGGGCTGGTTGTATCCTCTCTCACACACTTTTACTCCCTGCTAATGCAGGAGGCTATCTCATTAATGTTCTGGCTCCCAATCCCACTTCACTCAACAACAGCCTGTCACCAGACCTAGTACCTGATTTTCAGGTATTAGATTGCTAGCTCTACAATGCAAAGGGATTTCCAACCCAGGGACTTTCTAAGCATCAGGCTTTAACTCAGCCTCCACACAAGGGATAGAAGATCCCATGGCCCAGAATCAAAATATCTTTAAATCATTTTCATAGATGAATGCAACAAATGTATATAGACATCAATTTGTCTGTTGATGCTTTTTTAAAAAAAAAATTAGAAATATGAAATGTACAAATCTTTGCCATTTTGAAGTGTACACTGCAAAGGCATTAAGTACATTTACATTATTGTACAGCATCACCACTATCCACTCCAGAAATTTTTTGTCATCCCAAACTGAAACTCAGTACCCATTAAACAACGACTCCCCATTCTCCCCTCCCTGGCTATGTCATCCTTACCAATGACCATTCTGCTTTCTACCTCCATGAATTTGACTACTCTGTATACCTCACACAAGAGAAACCATACAGTATTTGTCTTTTTGCTTATTTTACTTAGCATAATGTGTAAAAAGTTCATCCATGCTGTAGTGTATCAGAACTTCATTCTTTTTTAAGTCTGAATGATATTCTATTATGTATATATACTACATTCTGTTTATTCATTTATTGGTTGGTGGATATTGTTTCTATTGTTTAACTATTGTGAATAATGTTGCTATGAACGTGGACATACAAATATCTTTTCGAGTCCCTATTTTCAATTCTTTTGGAAGGCAACTACGTTCGCCACTATACCACCAATGCTAGTGCTTTTTTGGGTATATACCTAGAAGTGGGACTGCTGGATCATATGGTATTTCTATGTTTAATTTTTTGAGGAACCAACATGCTGTTTTCCACAGTGCCTATACCATTTTACATACCTTTCGACAATGCACAAGGGTTCCAATTTCTTCACATCCTTTCCAACATTTTTTAAGGTTATTCTAATGAATGTCCCATTAGTATTTTAAATATGATCACCCTTCATTTATGAAGTGCTTCAAAATAAAGGAAGAGAAGAAGTATGGAAAGAAAATCAATGAGGAGTGGTCACTGGATACAGAACCAAGAATTTTGTGAGATGACAGCAACCAACATCAGAATCTCTTTTGGATCTCAGAGGGTACACACTCCAGTCTTTGGTACTTCTAAAACTTTTCCTGTATATTGTCGAGCTGCAACAAGCTGAGACCATTGTCATTCTTTTATTCTATTAGCTCCACAGAACTAAAATATATTTATTAATAATAATATTATAAAAGCAGACCAATTCTCATCTAGGAGAAAATATTTGAAATATCTAAAACTGACAAGGGTTAATATTTTAAATATACCAATAACTCCTGCAAGTCAACAGGGAACATAAGAAATCCAATGGAAAATAGGTGAAGACTATGGATAAGCATTTCACAGATAGCAAAGATTGAAATTTATGAAAAAAGTCCTCAACTTCGCTAGAAATTAGATAAATAAAAATTAAAACAAAACACACATTGTACCCCTAATAATAGCAAAATTTTAAATGTGAAAAAATTAAAGCAATGTTGAAAAAGATGTGGATAGACCAAGAACTTCCATGCACTACTGTTGGAATGTAAACTTAGACATTCTGGAAAATGAACTGATGCTGTTTTATGAAATTAAATATGTTTAAGCCAAAAGAGGCAGAAATTCCTCTCTTGAATATCCTAGACAAATTCTTGGACATGTCTGCAAGAAAATATGAACGAGAATCTTCATTACAGCATTGTTTGTGCCCCCAAGTTGTGAAGAAAGACAACTTACTGTCTATCACAATGCAACAAGATAAAGAAAATTGGTGCATGCACAATAGAATATGATGAAGCATTAAAAGCAACCATCTAAATGTATATTCAGCAGCATGAGAGATATGATAAAACAAAATGATGAAAAATTCAGGGAACAGACTAATATATATAGCATATCACCTTTAATATCATTTATGTGCATTAACGGTTCACATAGATATAGAACAGCATCACATGTTTTTAAAGGTACACGCATATTAGGGATGTAATCAGCACATTAGAATGGGTGTCTAGGACAGGGAGAAGAGAATAGATATGATAATTAGGAATACAAAGGGAAAAACAAAAATAAAGCAAATGAGGGGCCTTGCAGTGGACTGCTGATAACACCACGATGGTGATAATAACAGAACTGATGAACATGATTAACTCATGTTTCCTTACCCAAGGTCCAAACAAAAAATAAAACAAAAAAAAAAAACCAAAGCAAACAAAGATCCAGTGATCAACAATCAGTATCTTAGCTGATCATTTATCTATCTTATATCATGATATATATATATTTATATCTATATCCCTCAACCCAGAACATTCCAGCATAGATAGCAAGCAATTCTATATAATAACAATAAATGCTTTCATTATACTTAATAGTGAGAGACTAAATGTTCTTCCCTTAAGATCAGAAATAAGATAAATCTGTTCTCACCACTTCTATTCAATATTGTACTGGAGGTTCTAGACAAAGCAATATGGCAAGAAAAAGAAATACCATGCAGCCAGATGGAAAAGAAGAATTAAGGTATCACTATTTGAAGAAGGCATAATCTTGTATATAGAAAACCCTAAAGAATCCACATAGCAAGATTGCAGGATACAAGACTAATGAAAAAAAAAAAAAAATCAATTGTATTTCTATGTACCACCAAGGAACAATCCAATTTAAGAAAACAACTCCAGGCAGGGAGTTTTGGCTCACACCTGCAATCCCAGCACTTTGGAAGGCCGAGGAGGGCTGACCGCTTTGAGCTCAGCAGTTTGAGACCAGGCTGGGCAACATGCTGAAACCCGTCTCTACTAAAAATAAAAGAATTAGCCAGGCATTGGTGGTTCACAACTGTAATCTCAGCTACTTGGGAGGCTGAGGCTGGAGAAGTGCTTGAGCCCAGGAAGCAGAAGTTGCAGTGAGCTTAGATCTTGCTACCGCACTCCAGCCTGGACAAGAGAGTAAAACCCTGTCTCTTGAAAGAAAAAGAAAATGAAAAAGAAAAAGAAAAGAAAAAGGAATAGGAAAAGGAAAAAGAGGAGAGGGGAGGGCAGTGGATGGGAGGGGCGGGGAGGAGGAAAGAGGAAACAATCCCATTTACACCAGCATCAAAAAGAAAGAAATACTTAGCAATAGCGTAACAAAGTATAAAAGTTATACTCAGATGCAAAAGATTGCTGAGAGAAATTAAAGAAGGCACAAATAAATGGAAAGGTATCTCATTCATGGATAGAAAGAAAAATAATTAAAGGAAATATAGGTGATACAGTAAAAAGATAAGATGGCATATTCCCCAAACTGACCTACAGATTCAACACGATCCTGATCAAAATCCTAGCTTACTTGTACAAATGGCTGAGCTGCTCCTAGGATTCATATGAAAATTCAAAGGACCTAGAATAGCCAAAACAATCTTGAAAAAGAACAAAAAATAGGGGATTCACACTTTGTAATTTCAAAACTTACTACAAAGCTACAGTAATTCTGTGTGGTATCAGCATAAGGATAGACATATCAACCCATGGCATAGAATTGAGAATCCAGAAAATAAGCCCTTATATTTATGGTTAATTGGTTTTTAACAAGGGTGCCAAGACAGCTTAATGGGGAAAAGAAGAGTCTTTTCAATGAATGGTTTCAGGAAAGCGGAATGTCCATGTGTAAAAGAATGAAGCTGGACTTCCTCCTTATACCACATGCAAAAATTAACTCAGAATGAATCATGGACGTACATGTTATAACTCAAAATTACAAATTTCTTTTTCTTTTTTTTTTTTTTTTTTGAGGCGGAGTCTTGCTCTGTCTCCCGGACTGGAGTGCAGTGGCCGGATCTCAGCTCACCGCAAGCTCCGCCTCCCGGGTTTACGCCATTCTCCTGCCTCAGCCTCCCGAGTAGCTGAGACTACAGGCGCCCGCCACCTCGCCCAGCTAGATTTTTTTTGTATTTTTAGTAGAGACGGGGTTTCACCGTGTTAGCCAGGATGGTCTCGATCTCCTGACCTCGTGATCCGCCTGTCTCGGCCTCCCAAAGTGCTGGGATTACAGGCTTGAGCCACCGCGCCCGGCCAAAATTACAAATTTCTTAGAAGAAAACAAGCAAGTAAATCATTGTTGCCTTGGGTTAGGTAATAGTATTTTGTTGTTGTTGTTGTTTGTTTTTTGGTTTTCCTTTTAAGTTATGGCACCAAAAGCACAAGTGACAAAAGAAAAAAATAAATTGGATTTTAACAAAATTTAAAACTTTTGTGCTTTAAAAGATACCATCATGAAAGTGAAAAGACAACCCATGAAATGGGAGAAAATATTTTCAAATACTTGCAAATTGTATGCCTGTTAAGGGAATCAGACAATAAGTTCAGAAATAAAAAGACAAGTAACCCAATTTAAATATAGGAAAGAGTCTAGTCATTTCTCTAAGGAGATATACAAACATCCGACATGTATGTGAAAAGATACTCAACATTACTGGTCATTAGGGAAATGCAAATTAAAACCACAATGAAATACCAGTATATACCTACTAGGATGGCTACAATAAAAAAAAATCACAATAACAAGTATTAACAAGTCTGTGGGAAAATTGAAACCCACATTAATTGCTGGTGAGAATGTAAAACTGTCTAGTTATTGTGGAAAACAGTTTGGCAGCTCCTTGAAATGTTAAACAGAGAATTAGCATATGACCTGGCAATTCTACTGCTAGGTTTAAATTCAACAGATGTGAAAGTTTATGTCTACTCAAACTCACACAAATATCCATAGCAGTATTATTGAATAATAGCCAAAAAGTAGAAACAAACCAAATGTCTGTAACTGATGAAAGGATAAACAAAATATAATACATCCGTGCAATGGAATAATACTCAGCAATAAAAAGAAACGAAGCCAAGTGCGGTGGCTCAGGTCTGTAATCCCAGTGCTTTGGGAGGTTGAGATGGGAGGATTGCTGGAGTCCAGGAGTTCAAGGCTGTAGTGAGCTATGATTGCACCACTGCACTCCAGCCTGGGTTACAGAGTGAGATTCTGTCTCTTTAAAAAACAAAAAAAAGAAAGAAAGGAAAAGAAAAAGAAATGAAGAAGTAATATAATGACTGAACCTTGAAAACATTTTGCTAAGGGAAAGTAGCCTGTCATAAAGGATCACATATTATATTATTTTATTGGTATGAAATATGCCGAATAGTCAAACCTATACAGATAGAATGTAGATCAGATGTTGCCAGGGGCTTGAGAGAAGAGAAAACAGGAGTGACTGCTAATAGATAGAGAGATTTTTAGGGGATGATAAAAAGGTTCTAAAATTACACAGTAGTGAAGGTGGTACAATTCCATGAATTTACTAAAAACTATTGAATTGCGTGTGATGAATTGCTAAATTGTACAGTATATTAATTATATCGCAATAAACCTGCTAAAAAATACAAATTATATTTGTTTGATGTTGTTTTTAACATCACTGTATGCCTTCTTATGCTGAAAGTCAGCATTGGAGAGGAAGAAAGCAAACTAATTCAATGCTTTTAAAGAAGCATGTTAAATACCTCACTTAAAATGATCAATCACTTGGGGGCAAAGTGACACACAAAGTAAATATGGAAATAAGCATTTTTCTCCTTCTGTTGCACAGCATGAACACATTGACTACTATGGAAAAGAAAAAGAAAAGTCCAACCATGTTTGGCTAAAATGTACAGTGATATTTAACAGCACCAGGAAAAGCTTCAGAGCATTGGATTTGGGCACATATTGAAAGGCCCTTCAAATTACCTTTTGAGATTTGATACTCATACTAGTCACCTCAAAGAGAGTGAGGACATAATAAGCCAGAAGGGAAATAAGAAAAGGGGCAGTTTCATATGTGACCTTGGGAAGGATCATCCCCTGATTGGGGATAACAGCAGTAGAAACCCATCATCAGGCTACTGCACTATCAACTTAGCTGCGGGGTACCTAGAAAGACTGGATCCAGGCTGGGTGTTGTGGCTCACGTCTGTAATCTCAGCACTTTGGGAGGCCAAGGAGGGCAGGTCACCTGAGGTCAGGAGTTTGAGACCAGCCTGGCCAACATGGTGAAACCCCGTCTCTACTAAAACTACAAAAATTAGCTGGGCGTCCTAAGTTCCCAGGAGCTGCCTGGTGGCCCTGGTGATGGCCCCTGAGGATGCAGCCCCCATGGGCAGCCCAGCCTAGCTCTGTTCTCTGTCTTCTCACCCCACCCCCACTCCCCTGGTGGCCTGAATCCCACTTCCTCATGGCCTAACTCCCAGTTCCTGGTGGCCCCATCCCCCAGTTCCTCATAACATGGTTTTTACTTCTGTGGATTTAATAAAACTTCACCAGCTAAAAAAAAAAAAAAAAAAAAAAAAAAAATTCGCCAGGCATGGTGGTGCACGCCTGTAGTACCAGCTACTCAGGAGGCTGAGGTGGGAGAATTGCTAGAACCCGGGAGGTGGAGGTTTTAGTGAGCAGAGATTGTGCCATTGCACTCCAGCCTATATGACACAGCGAGGCTTTGTCTCAAAAAAAAAAAAAAAAAAAGAAAGAAAGAAAAGACTGGATCCATTATCCATGGCCGACCTTGGTCATCTTCACCAAGATAATAAAAGAATCCTTTGTTCTAATTCTTGGCTGAAAGAAAGCAATCTGTTGTGTCTCATGTTACATATGAAATTTCTCAAGTCCAAATAATTATCAGTGTCTTTCATTTACATAAGGCATTTCCATGGTTAATGTCCAACAAATACCTATGTGGAGTGCCATGTTTATCAGACTTGATAAATATTGAAAGTACTTATACATTTCATAATTAACGTACTGACCTTTATGGAAAAATTAACTTTCTAGTGGTAATATGTTTGTACCACATATTTCAAATTAAATAAAAAAGCACTTCAGAAGATGGAACTGTGTTTTATTATTAAATATATTTATGTTCTCCTAACCCCTTAGAACCTAGAATAAGGTCAATCTATATTGACTTAAAAAGTTGGAAAGAAATGGTACAGGAAGGATCAGGACAATAGACTTCCAAAAACATAGAAATGAAATGATAGTCATAGAAGACACGCCCAAGCGACATATCACCATGCTTATTGAGATACTCTGTTCCCCGGCAGCCTGAGGTTCTTTGCTTAGAAGAAAGCATTTGCTTATAAAGTTCAGTATGGTAGGTGAGTGACATTATTTGTGGAACAAAAAACTTGCAAATGGTATAATTTAGTATTGCTTTATAACATCACTTGTCAAGTTTGTGTTCTTCAGCCTGAAGAATTTCTAATTTAAATTTTTTGGCATCTTGTTATATCTGCCTGAGAAGTCTTCGCGCTAATCACAAATTTGGACAGAGTGAATTATTCAGTCTGTCTTCCTTTGTGGTTTTGTGATTCTAGAAAGCTCTCAGGGGTAAAGATTCAGAAGTATCCCAGAATATTCCAATAGATACAAATAAAATAAACTAAACGAAAAATGTCAAATTAGCTGGGTGTGCTGGCATGCACCTGTAATGCCAGTTACTCGGGAGGCTGAGGCAGGAGAATTACTTGAACCTACGAGGCGGACGTTGCCTGGGTGAAAGAGTGAGACTCTGTCTCAAAAAGAAAAACGTTTACTTTTTATCATTTAAAAACTGTCAAACAGAAAAACTTCCCATTTCCTTTTAAAATCTGAGATTGACCCCACTGAGTATATAAGTAATACCAAAATGCATGAGTAATTGTCTAATTCGTTTGATCGTCATGCGGACAACCAAGTCAAATACTTTAAGGCAAAGCAAAACAGAAAATGTTAAAAGTCCTTTTTGGGAATCAACCAAGCTTAATGGATGCTGGATATATGGCCTAGCCACTACGCTATATGTATGGTTTCCTAGGATTTTCAGTTACTCAGAAAGGCCCACGTGCTTCCGCACCACAATGCGTAAAGCTCTCTCCCATGCCTCTGCCATCTGCTCCTGACCCTGCACCCTGTCCCACAAGCAGATGTGAGGAGATGGGAGGAGAAAGCATATTAGAAATCAACTAGTGTCTGTTCTGCTCCCAAAACAATGCCAAGATAACACCAGGAGAGAATGATACATGGGAGAAACTTGAGCCTAAGCTTTATTTGGACCAGATTAACTGGCTGGTGAAGATGGGCAGTTCATCATTTCAAATTTTATTCAAAACAAATCAAGAATTGCCATTCAATATTGATTTCATTTATTCTGTACTGAATCCACACTTACTGAGAGAACTATTGGAGGTGCGATCCTTGCTTTAATCTTCCAGTTTGTTTATGGAGATGGGGATGCATGTAGGAATAAACAATATCAACATCTGGCACAGGTGCTAAGGTAGTAGGATATTACATTGGGGGTTCAAAGAATTAAGATGCTTTCAACTCAGTCTTCAATTTCACTCCTGTCTACTAAAGCAGTCCCCAGGCCAGGCACGGTGGCTCATGCCTGTAATCCTATCACTTTGGGAGGCCGAGGCAGGTGGATCACCAGGTCAGGAGATTGAGACCATACTGGCCAACACGGTGAAACCTCGTCTCTACTAAAATACAAAAAATTAGCTGGGCGTGGTGGTGCATGCCTGGAGTCCCAGCTACTCAGGAGGCTGAGGCAGGGGAATTGCTTGAACCCAGAAGGCAGAGGTTGCAGTGAGCCAAGATCACACCACTGCACTCCAGCCTGGGCAACAGAGTGAGACTTTGTCTTAAAAAAAAAAAGGAGTCCCAGTTTGGCTGGAGGTAATTAGGTAGGTAGAGTGCTTTGTTCCTCCACATTAAGGAGTGGCAGATGGGATGCATGGTCGACCTATCTTGCTGAAAACATCTCAGGTGCACCGCAGAAGAAAAACACACACTGGGCTTCTGATTTGTCAAATGTGTTCCAGGGTTTGTTTGATGTGGCAAGAATATACACTGTCAGGGGAGGGGGATCCCCTGTGTGACACACAGCCTCCAGAGATTCAATTTCCATTCCAGTAAGCACCACTTACAAAGGTGAAAGAAGCTTAGGTTTATTCCCTAATACTGCTATTGACCACTGAGAGTGAACGTCAAATGTCTCAGACTCAGTAATTGCAGAAAAACGGTACACCAAACTCTGAGGCCCTGCTCTCAAGTCTTAAAGAAGGGCAAGGAAACTCTGGAGGGCTCCAAAAATGCAGAGATGGGGAGCAGGTACCTGTGCGTCTGGTCTATGTCCACCTGGAGTGGGGTGCAGGGGCCCCCTATTTATTGCCCTCCATATTCACTTCAATGGGGAGGGAGTTAGCATATCATGGCAGGCCTT
This sequence comes from Piliocolobus tephrosceles, assembly GCF_002776525.5. Lineage (NCBI taxonomy): Eukaryota > Metazoa > Chordata > Mammalia > Primates > Cercopithecidae > Piliocolobus > Piliocolobus tephrosceles. The sequence goes on along the minus strand of NC_045453.1, from coordinate 45,514,027 downwards.
TCCCAGGATAAACCCCTTAGCCTCACAGTGAAGAGAGATGGTCTACTGCATCAAGTACGATTCATTCTATTTTTTAGGGTTTTTTGGTTTTGTATTTTTGAGACAGATTCTCATTCTGTCATCCAGGCTGGAGTGCAGTGATGCAATCTTGGCTCACTGCAACCTCCACTTCCAGGGTTCAAGGCATGTGCCACCATGCCCGGCTAATTTTTGTATTTTTTGTAGAGATGGGGTTTCACCATGTTGACCAGGCTGGTCTCAAACTGCTGACCTTAAGTGATCCGCCCACCTTGGCCTCCCAAAGTGCTGGGATTATAGGCATGAGGGTCTGCACCCGGCCTAGGTGGTTGGTTTTGTTTGTCTGTTTGTTTGTTTGTTTGTTTTTAGAAAAACACAGTATTTTTAAAAAATCTGTCAGAATTGTACTATAGTTAGGAAGATTTTAACATTGGCAGAGGAGGAGTGAAGGATACATAGAGCTTCCCTGCACATTTCTTTGCAACTTCCTCTGAATCTATAATTATTTCAAAGCAAAAAGTTGAAAAATATCTGTTGGTACATTAGATATAAAGTAAATAAATAAATAATAAAACAATCTCTCTTCATTTAAAAGTGCTAGATGCATTTGTCTGGGGTGTGTGTTACCTTAGATAATGTTTTGATATAACTCTATTATATAACATCTTGTACTCATTTATACAATTATGTATTTGCTTACTGAATTTCTTCATTCACTGAATTTTTTTAAAATGTTTATTTCAGAGACAGGGTCTTGCTCTGTTACTCAGGCTGAATTCAGACTCCTGGGCTCATTCCATCCTCCCGCTTTAGCCTCTCAAATAGCTCGGACTACAGGTGAGCACTACTGTGCCCAGCTCATTTACTGAATATTAATTGAGCACCTATTATTTGTCAGAGCATTACTGTAGGTGCTAGGCATAGAATGCTGAGTGAAAACACAAGATTTTGTCCTCATGAATCTTATTGTTTAATAGTGAAGACAACTATTTTTTAACATCTTGAAATGCATAATTGTCATTGTGACAAATACTTTGAAAGACAGTTATGTGGGGGAACAATCAAGAGTTTCCTCTGGCATTTTTATAAGAACTAAATGAGGTCGATACCCTATGTGAAATACTTTTAAACCATTAAGTTCTTTACAAATATTCGTGGTCATTAATATTTGGCACAAACATGGAAGTTCGTTTTCTTTTAAATTCAGTCCTTCCCAAAGAGTCCCAATTACTAGCAGGTTTCAGTAGTCTCATCCCTCTCTCTGGCTGGACATCGTTCTCCTACCTTCTGCCCTGGGGAAACCAGATGCCACCTGCCCACACATCCAGGCACATAGTCTCCACATCCACACACCCTGAAACATGCACTACACAGAAGTATAACTTGGCTCAGGCTCCTGAAAAGTTGGCCCCAGATTCCCTGAGCAGCTGGTTTCCCTTACAGATTATTTCAGGACAGTCAGGAAGCCTGATTCTTTGGAGGGCCTGCTAGCATGGCATTGGGGATGATCCAAATGCTTTTGAGGAATCGCCAAGTTCAATTTTCAAAGAGCAGTACATCTGCTGACACCAGCGTCTATACCCAAAGGAGAAACTTGACCTACTTTTCTGTCCCAGAAATCCCTTGGGGTCTTCAGCGTGGCCAGAGCCGCTCACATTTCAAGTACAGTAATGGTTCTCAACACCTACGCTCAGAGGCATGGGGCAGACATGTGGATTGTCATGCAAGGACCCAGATTTTGAGGAATGGGGCATGGGAATGTCAGTGGAGAAAGACACATCTGGCAGGGAACCCTTGGAGCCAAGTCATTAGACAAGAGCCGTAAGAGTGAAGAACCTTGGGGTTCAGTAGGATGTTTTGGAGATGCAAACAATTCACCTTGTGTGCAACTTTATGTTGGGGGTGAGAGAAGCTGAAGACGAACTTAAAATAAGGCCAAAAATGGAGATGAGAGAACAGGAGTGAAATAGAAGATGGAGTGTGGGTGGAGGATGATAAATTTGGTACTACTGAGCTTGAAGTGCTGGACACCATCAGTGTCCAGAATACAGTTGGCAAGTCATGCCTGGAACCTCAAGACAGGGTTGAGATGAGATGCCATGTGAACAAGAGTCCATTGACGTGATAGGAGCAGTCATGTTAGTTGGTGCATGTAAGTTTCCAACTCTACTGTTTCTCCCAAGCCCAGCTCTTGTGTTGCAGATTGATCCATTGCTACATCCTTGCTCCCTGCATCTCCATCCAGTTCCTGTACGTTGCTGGCTTCCATAGAATCTATTTCCCTAAACTCCATTTGATGCAGAGACAGAGAAACAACATGCCATGGCTGACTTTTAATAAGGTATTGAACTCCCCTAGCCTCAGTTCATCATCTGGAAATGGGGATAGTAGTAGCTCCTGCCTCACAGTGCTGTTGGCTGTCTTCAAGTCTTTAATACAGTATTAGTCAGTGCTCAACAAATGTTACTATTATTAATAGTTGGAAGGAGGAGAGACAGGATATGCATAATGAAAAAGTGATTGGCTGGGCATGGCTCATGCCAGTAATTCCAACACCTTGGGAGACTGAGGCAGGTGGATTGCTTGGGCTCAGGAGTTCGAGACCAGCCTGGGCAAAATGACAAAACCCTGTCTCTACAAAATAAAATAATAATAATAATAAAGATACAAAACTTAGCCGGGCATGGTGGTATCCACCTGCAGTCCTAGCTACTTAGGAGACTGACGTGGGAGGACGGCTTGAGCCCCAGAGGTGGAGGTTGCGGTAAACCCAGACTGTACCACTGCACTCCAGCCTAAGCAACCAGATCCTGTCTCAAAAAAGAAAAAGTGATTGGTTACTTTTATTCCAATGTTACATAAAAGTAGCAGTTTGGTTTAGATTGTTAACTGTTGACCAATAAAATTCATAATGCCACAAATACAAAAGCACAAGTATGGCATTTGTATATATCCATATATGTATGTAGTCACACAAGTGTGTGAACAGACACATGCATATACACATATGTATTATATATACATATATATGCCTCAGTTCTTCAGAAAAACATCACTCTCACTGTTTTTCTTTAAGGCACTTGCTATAATGACAATTTTGCCTTTTTGTGTGTGATTATTTGTGATGATTTGCCTTTTCACTAGATTGTCAGCACCCACCATGGCATGGGATGTGTGTGGACTTATGCAGCACCATAGCTGCTGCATAGCACACAGTAGGAGTTCAATGACAACTTGATGGATAGAGAGAGAGGGTAGTAATGAGTAGAGAATGGCATCAGAACATTAGCTGCAAATGAAGGCTTATCTAGACAAATATTATTCCATCATTAAATAATTTGAGGAAAAAGTGGGTTTGTTTACTTCCCTGATTTCCTAATAGACTATTAAAATGAGTGATGAATAAATCAGAATGGATGTCTAAATTATAACTATGTGCTATAAAATCTATAAACAAAAGCAAAAAACACAACAATTTCCCTCAGCCCTGCTTCTTTCTAATTTAATGTGAGCCAATTCCTTTAGAGGGGGTGTTAAATTCAACCAACTCAGCCAGTAAGTATTTACTGAGTGTCAATTATGCATATGACACTACACTAGCACTGAGTGAAACTGGCAAGACATGTGACCCCAAAGGAGCTATAATGTTCTAAGAGGTGCAAACATATTTTGAGAAAATTAGCATTTGCAATAACTGACATTTATTGAATTCCATGTTTCAAACACTGTTCTAAGTACTTTTCAAAGCGGATCTTTATTAAACTTCACAACTCTCTGAAGTAGGCATAAATTATTACCATTTTATATTGAAAAAATTAAGGCACAGAGACATTAAGTTTCTAGCCCAAGATCACACAGCTAGTCAGAGGGACAGCTCTCAGCAGCCTATGCTGTTTACCACCACTCTTTATTCTTTCTCAGCAGAGCAGTTGAAGGTGGGAGCCGGAGACAAGTTCAAAAATTTAGTGTACAAGCCGGGCATGATAGCTCATGCCTGTAATCCCAGCACATTGTGAGGCCAGGGGAGGAGGATCACTTGAGGCCAGGAGTTTGAGACTAGATTGGGGAAAATAGTGAGACTTCCTTTACACAAAAAAAAAAAAAAAAAAAAAAAGAAAAGAAAAAAGAAAGAAAGAAAGAAACAAAAATTAGCAGACTATAGTGGCAATGCCTGTAGTCACAGCTACTAGGGATGCTGAGAATGGAGGATCACTTGAGGCCAGAAGTTCTAGACCTGGGCAACACAGTGAGACTCTCTCTACAAAACAAAACAAAATAACAAGTGTAAAGAATTCAGCTCATCTTTTTTGTAGTTTTTTTTTTTTAATAGAAATCAAAATAATCTCCTTTTTTTTTTTTTTTTTTTTTTTTAGAAGTTGGCCAGCCTTCTTGGGGGCTGTGAAAGTTAGTCCATTTCAGGGAATTTGAACATACAATGGAACATGGGCCCAAGAACATTTTAAAAATTGTTTCTCATTATATCAATAATAGTCAGTTGCAATTTGATCCCTTACAACATATATGAGTTTCATTTTGTGGCGCTGAGGGTGACCACGTCTCAATGAGTCATTCTAAAACAAAGAATAACATAATTGACATAGCCAAAGAATTAAATGTCTCATTATTGACTGAGGTGTAGACATCTCCAAAATCAACCTGAAAGTCTATAAAGAGTTCTTGACCATTTACACAGTTATTTAGAGTTTCCATGTAACTGTTTATTAGCTGGGATACAAAATAAAAGGCATTTATTTGCAACTTATTGTGAAATATCTGTGTGCCATCTTACCTTTCTCAGCATACCTTTCTCAGCATACCTCAGTTCTTTTATTTCTTCCTCTGGAATCATCAAATATAATTTGCAAGTAACCTCACCAAGCCACTCTAATATATCTTATTTTTTCAGGTGAAAGTGATCAAGTAACTTCCTTGACATTTTAATGATACTGTTCCCTCTGCATGAAAGGTCTTTCCTTACTTTATCTGGCAACCCCCTGCTCATTTTAGCAAATGCTTGTGCAATTATTACTTTACCAAAAAAAAAAAATTACATTTCCTCCTTTCTGATCTAACTCTTTCTGATCCCTTGTGTCAGTTAGGGATTGATTTTGGTGACAGACAACATCAAATATAATAGACATTTATTTTACTGTCTTATAGCTTGACATTCAAAAGGCAGGGTTGGCATGCTGGCTCCACAATGTCTCCCAGGACCGGGCATTCTTTAATTTTTCTGCTCCCTCATCCTTAATGTGCAGCTTTCCTTCTCAGGATTGCCTCGTGGTCTCAAGATGACTACTGGAGCTCCAACTCTGTCATCTGCATTCCAAGCAGGGAGAATAAAGAGGAGGAGGGGAAAAAGACACTTTCCAAGAGTATAATATCTTATGAAGATTCTTTAAAGTTTATAAGAGAACTTTTCAAAAGGCTTATCCAATGACTTCTCCTTTCTTCTCATTGGACACACATCTTTAAGGGAGGCCAGGAAAAGTAGATTTTTTAAAATCTGAGTTAACTGATAACATAGGGATTCTGTTACTAGGAAGGTAAAAATGGAACCTAGTTAGACAACTAGCAAGCTGTGTTTGCTCCCAATCTGTGGTGGTTTCAAATACGTCTACAAATTCTTGGACACATCCCCATTAAGAGGTGGCATCTGTGTCCCACCCTTGGAATCCAGCCTGGCCTTAGTGACTATTACAACATATGGAATACAGAGAGGGATGACACTGTCAGACTTCCGAGGTTAGGTCACAAAAGGCAGTGCAACGTGCACCTGCTTCTACAGGAACACTCACTGTCTTCACAGACTTCTAGGATGTTCCCTTTGGAGAATCAGCTTCTATGTTGTGAGAAGCTCAGGCCACATTGAAAGGCTATGTGTAGGTTGTCAGTCCCAGCTGAACTCAGTCTTTGAGTCATCCCAGCCCAGACACCTGACATGCCACTGAAGGAGCCTCCAGATGACTCCAGTCCTCATGACATCACCTTCAGCCTTAGTGACTTTTGAGATGCTGAGAACCAGAGACAAGCCATCCTCACTGCACCCCACCTGAATCCCCAACCCACAGAATCTGTGAGTTTAATACAATAGCGGTTTTAAACAACAAGGATTTGTTATGAAGTGATTGTAACTGGAACACATCCTTCCTCCAGAAAAGAGGCAATTGCTCCCAAATGTTTCCATCCCACTCTAGGTCTGCCTCTGCACTTTCTGCAATGTCTATTACCTAGGAAATGATGGCTCTCCATAAATGTTTCTTCAATGAATGGGCTACATCCAGGATTCACATTTTGTTCTGCTTACTTGTTAATGTGCCCATCTTCTCTGCTAGACTGCAAATGCTAAGGCAGGAACTGTCTCTAATGGCACATAGCGGTCTCTCAATAAAACCGAGAAGTTGAGCTGAATTTACAATGGATGACAGGGATGGATTTAGCTACTCGCTGTTAACACTGACTGCGTTTTATTTTTAGAGGAAAGCAAATAGGTTGTTCAAGTAATTTAAACCCATGGGAAAAAGCAAATTGGGACAAAGGCATGCCAATCACAATTCAGTAACCTACACAGCCTGGCCTTATAGCCCAGACTCTATCATCTTCTGGACCTCACCAGCAGGCCCTGCCTGGGCACACTTACTCTTGGAGGTGTCTGGCCCTGGAGAAGAGTGAAAGATGTGTTTGGTGACCTGAGCTCACTTTCCTTTGGCCTTCAAGTCAACAAGTGCTCCCAGTAAGTACAACCAAGAGATGCTGGGTACACATCATGTGTCCAAGACTATGGCTTGGTCTCTATGGTTATAGAAGAATGCTGGGGCACAACAACATGGTGCATGGCCTCTCAATGGTCCAGTGCTGCTGGGCATGCAATTTTCAATGCCTGAAATCCATGACATGTTTATCAGAAAGACTATGCTAGGTTATGCTGCAATAACAAACATCCCCCAAATCTCAGAGGCTTAATTCAACAAAATTTATTCCTTACTTCCCTACAGGCCTAGCATAGGTCAGTATAGGGGTTGTGCTGTTTTTGGTCACTCAGGGATCCAGACTGAGGGAGGTTCCACATACTGGTTCTCAAAGCTTCCACCAGAAGTGACTCATGTCATTCCCCATTTCCATCATATCGGCCACAGTGGGTCACATGGTCACCCTGATTTCACTGGGATGGAGAAATTCAGCCTACCATGTGGCTAGAAGAAGTCAGAACATGGCAAGTGAATGAATGGCCATTCGAGGCTTGTCCATGCCTCTGCCCCAATGGAATGCAAATATTCTTGGAACAAGGAGTCCACATTGTGCATCAGCTACCATAAACAACCTCATGTGGTTGTTATACCCTGTTTTTCTTGAGAATAAGTCTCAATGTAATCAGATGAAATATCCGTGGAGACCAGAGGAGACAGTAAGTGACTTAGCTCCAGAAAAGAGAAAGGTCAATTTAGGAGGGGAGATACAGTGGCTTTTGAGACTATCTAGTCCTAATTCTGTCCCTAAGCAGCTAGAAGTTCTTGAACACAACCTTCAACTTCTCAGGGCCTTGGCTCCTAGCTAATGTTCTAAGGCTACTGGAGGACATTATTACTAAGCCAGAGGCCACTTCACCAACATATTAAGTAATCAGACTCTCACAGACAAGGAAACTCACATTTGGAGAGACAGAGAAAGACAGGGAGAGGAGAGAAAGAATATAACAAAGCACTAGCTTGAATATGTGTAGAGAGAAAAGTCAATGTTTTAGAGGCAAGGAGATGTCGTCTTCTGAGCCTCCCCAGTTCACCACTCCCTACAAGGCTCTCAGTCCTACGGGATTTACACTGGGGTCTTTCCAAATGGCAGGCTAGGTCCCAAAACATTTCCAGCGTCAATTTAAGAAATAACAAATCTTCATTCTAGGTAGAGAGGGAGAAGAACCTGCTCTCTTTTACATCTAGAGCTGCCCTTGAAAATGTGAGCTTATTAACCTCGAAAGAGGCTGGGGGAAGTAGAAAGGGCTCCTAGGACAAAGCTTAGCCAAGAGAGACATTGGGGGCAGGTTTTATTGGTCATATAACCTCTTCCTGCAGGAATTTTATGAGGCACTGTCAGGCAGAAGCAGAAGCTGCCTAACTGCTGGGTATCGGAGGGGCTAGGTTTGAAAGCATATTTTCTGCAGGGTCTTGATGTATTTTTAAGAAGACAGGCAGGAATTACGTATTCCTCCTGATATGGGATTTCTCATTTTTCTTCCAGCGGAAGTGGGAATGGATTGCTCTGAGATTTGCAAGCTTCCTGTGTATTCAGGAGGGTGGCAGTCAGAATGACAGTAATGACTTAGGTCTCCTCTGAGGGTGGTTCTTTCATTACTGGGCCCCTCCACTGCTCCCTTCCCACTCTGTTAGTCACAGCTGTACACCCTGCAGCTAGCCTGTCTCTTTCTGGGACAGCCTGCCAGCCACACCTGCCACTGCCCTAAATGGGGCACTAGAGACTGGAGCAAACCCTACAGAATTCTTTTCCCCTTTTTCCCTGGCAACACATGTGCACACACACATCTTGTACACACAGACATACAAGAGAACTTGCATTTCAAAGAACACTGTGAGCAATTTGAGAAATGAATAGTGAATCCTGAAAAGGGAAGTGAGGAAATGGAGAGAGCCAGCCCCACTCATTTCTATTTGGGGAGGGGCAAGGAGCCAAGGTTGTTGGTTAATCACATGTACCAGGACAGCAAAGCAAAGCAAAGGACTGATTTTCATAATCTACACAGGAGACTCACATCTTTACCACATTTTCCTTAAAAAACAAATCTGAAAGTGGCCATCTGCCACTCTATGCAGCAATGTGGAACGAATCCCACAAATGTCACGTTGAGCAAAAGACAGCAGACACAAATGAGTACTATATACACTTATTTATGTAAAAAAAAGAGTGGGGGGATGCAAAATTCATGATGGTGTTGGCTAGAAAAAGTCACGAGGGCTTTCTGGGGGCTGGTCATGACCTCGTTCTTGATCTGGGGGCCAATTATGTGCAAGTATTAAATTTGTGAAAATGCATCCCTTTTTCTGCATAAAACTACAACAAAAATTTCATCATGCCACTCCCCTGCTACAAGGAGTTCCTTGGCTGGCCGTTGTCTGTAATGACAATTGTCACTTCTCCATGAAACTTTCCTTGACCTCCTTCATCTTTTCCTACTCATTTAAAACACAGGTTGCATTACCTGGTAATGTTTGATCGGTGTGTTTCTGCATTAAAATATGAATATCTCTAGGGCAGTGCCTGGGTCTAACTCATTTTTGGGGCCCAGGTACCTGGCGCAGTACCTGGCATATTGAAGACACCCTATAGATGCTTGATAAATAATGGATAATGTAGCAAATGATGGGTAACTGCATAGTCCATCCTTGTTAGAGCCCCAGGTCATCTTGGCACCAGCAGCATGGGTCACGGGCGTTCCAGGACTCAGGGTGCTTTTGGAAAGGGAGGTGTGTTAGGAGGCAGCTTCCTGTGTTCACAGCTCCCACAGCTTGACCCACCACTCACCCCTGGACTCAGTCTGACTTCTGACCCCACCACTCCACTGAAAGGTCTTTAGCTTAGGTCTGTAATGACTTTCTAAATATCAAATCCAGCAGACTTTTCTTGAGCCTTATTATGGGTGAGTTCTCTAAGACATCTGATACTGTTGAGCACTCATTTTCTTAAAACTTCATCCTTTGCTGGCTTCTCAGATAATACTCTCTTATTCCTCCTCCCTGAAAGTTTCTCCCCCGGCCTTGTCTACTGGCTCCTTGTTCTCTGCTCCCATGCACTCAGGCCTGAAGGCCACCGTCTCTTCTCTCTTCTCCTTCTCCTACACCCACCTCTCACAAGCTGAAGTCTCCCAGCTCTGGGATGCTGAGATCTGACTTCTTACTGAGGACCTCCTCCTGGGTGCCCCACAGATGTCCCACGACACAATATCTGACCCTGTACTTCTCTTTTTTATCTTCCTAACCTACTCCTTTTCTTTTCTGAAGACACTAGTTTTGGGAAACAGTGTCACCATCCACGTCTTCACCTAAGCCATAAACCCGGAGCCATTCTAGATGCTTCCTTAGCCCTCACCATCCTAACAAATCAGCTCCAAGTCCTGTAGATGTTTCCTGCTTGACATCTCACCTGCATGTTGCCTCTTCCTCACTCTCATTGCAGTTGCCTTGATGCTGGCTCCTGACATCTGTAACTCCAAGTTTTGCAATAATCTTCTAGTCTTTCCCCACTTCTAGAGTTCCACCCTTTTAGCCATCTTTTATTCCGGGTCAGCAGGATCTTCCTAAAATGCAAGTCAGATCACGTCACTTCTCTGCCTCAAATTCTTGCCTACAGATTCATTTGCAAAGTCCTAACACTGACCACAAAGGCCTTCCATGGTCTGGAGTGGTCGGTGATTTCCTCTCTAGCTTTTTCTCCCACCACCACCCACTTTGCCCTCAGCATTCAAGAACATATTATTCTTCTTTTAAAAATCCAGGATGTGCTGGATGCAGTGGCTTACGCCTGTAATCTCAGTATTTTGGGAGGCTGAGGTGGGTGGATCACCTGAGGTCAGGAGTTCGAGACCAGCCTGACCAATATGGTGAAATCTCATCTCTACTAAAAATACAAAAATTAGCTGGGCGTGGTGGCATACACCTGTAGTTCCAGCTACTTGGGAGGCTGAGACAGGAGAATCACTTGAACCTCAGAGGCGGAGGTTGCAGTGTGCCAAGATCACGCCACTGCACTCCAGCCTGGGAGACAGAGCGAGACTCCATCTCAAGAAAAAAAAAAAATCTAGGATGTTTGGTGTCTCTGTGCCTTTGCCCTTCCTCCAATTACTCCACTTCTGTCCAGAATGCCACCATTCAAGCTACTTACCCCAGGCCTGGGTTCCCTGCCTAATCCTTACCTACCTTATCCTTCTAGGGTCACCTCAGGCTCACCTCTTCTGGGATGCTTTTCGCAAGCCCCTGCTCCTGGGTGGACCTGGCTGTGCCTCCTCTGATTCCCAGTGTCTCTGTACATGCCTCTCCCACGGCACAGGGAGGAGTTCCATCTTCCCCTTCTGATCCTTGGTGTCCTTGTCTTATTTGTGTCTTTGTGTGTACAGTAACCAGCAGAGGGGCACCCAGTCAAATGCCTGTGAAATGTTGTTATTGAATGAATTACCCAGTAACTTTAGTTCTCATGGAGGCAAAGGGAAACAGAACAGAATGGCAAACCCAAAGTCTGAAGGAGAAAACTCACAAATACTGCAATATGACCTATGCAACAGAGAACGTTTTTTTCTCCTGCTGCTTGTTAATGGCCTCTTATTTTTCCTTTGGGAAACCAACCTCGCTCCTTTGCATGGAGTATTGCTAGGCTCTCAGGAGTGAGTCAACCAGATCTCTGGAAACTTCAGTGAATCTTACAAGGACCAAAAATGGTTTTTTCTGTATAGAATCTCAAGACTATGTGAATTCCTGTGAATTCTCAAGACTATCTGAATCAGGTCAGATTTTTTTTCTATTTTGTGGACACTTAAATCACTCTAATAAATTATATTTCTCCCTTCCATGGTCTGGGATGTATTTCTCTGGCTTGCACTTAAATGACCTTTACAGATAAAACTGTGAAAGTCATCACAACCTTTATTTCTGCTCCTAGTCCCGCCCCAGTTGCTGCCTTCCCAGAAGCCATCATTCAGGTGCAGTTCTGTCTCAGTCAGCTCTGGTGACTTGCCTGCGGCTGACTTCTGTGAATTTAGGCTTCCACTGTCTACCTGGCTATGATTGTCGTAGGGGAACTGTTAGGGCAGCCAGAGGTGCTGATCATTTAGTGACAGGTGCAATCGTTACTACTTCTTTCTAGCATGGGTGTTGTCTGACTTAGTGAGAGTGACATTGTGGTGTTGAGGTTGGAACTACAGAATGGATGAAATGAGGGGAGGGCAGAGGAGTAACAAGGAAGGACAAACTGGTCAAAGTATAAAAACATCTCAACTACCATTTGAGGCCAAGGTTGAGTCTCTTATGAATTTTGCTTGGAGGATACTTTGGCCAGCTGTTTTTATGTTACCAGAAGTGGAAAGATTAATATATGGATATTGGTCCAGATGGAAACAGGGCATATCTGGCTTCTGCATACTTATTTTCCAAAAGCTCATTTGTAAAGCAGTTGTGTGGAACTTGGGATGTGTGTTCTCATGGAAACAATGTAATAAAGGATGGCCATAAAAGCTCAAGTTAAGCCAGATCACAGCCGGGCTACTCCACGTGCGGAGGCTCCATCTACTACGATGAGGAGAGCTGGCCTGGAGATAGAGCCGATGCTGGACAAGCTGAGCTCAGTGATGTAGGGAGGAGACTGAGGCATCTTTTGAGCCCCTGAATCTGTCTGTGCCTGCAGCACCTCTTACAAAGTTCCTGATGATGCAGTCCCAGCCTCAATAGACTCTCTTGTCCAAAATCTTCCTTGTACAACCACCACAAGCACCCCACAAACTACTCCTCTTTCCGTCTTTAGAATCCCAGTGTCACGTGTTGCCTGGGACTCTCAACTCAAATCTTAAAATGGACAGAGTTAGGTGCCTTGCCCTTCTCAATCAGATGCCACTAGAAAGAAAAAACAAATGAAATACAGTCACCATCCTTAGCTCAAAGCCTGGTGAGAGGGAGAGAACAAATACAACTGATTGATGAAGCACAGAGAGGAAAAGCAACTTGGCTAAAGACACAGAGCTCATTATCATGGAGTTTGAGTTCAAACTCAGAGAGTCTGATTCCAGAGCCTGGCAAATTTGACTACTGCTCACATTATCTCTCTTTCAACTGTGAAAGATGTTTTTATAGGCATTTTTCTCAAGTTTTTATTTGAAAAGGCGATGCCCAATGGCCCACAAAGACCTAGGGTGAGGGCAGGAGCTGGAATGGGCTTGGCCTTACCCAAATTTATCTTTCACTGGCCTGATGCTGCATGGGGGTTCCTGGGGATAGCTGCTCCTCTGGTCCAAAGTACCACAATCTAAACAGATTTGCAGATGTTCAACTCCTGTTTCGCCTTTATCAAGTTCAGCTGACAGTCCAGTGGGACTGGTTGCATTTGTGCCATGCACTCCAGCCCTTTCCCCGCCGCTCCCCACCCCAGGATGGTTCCCTGAGGAATTGGAATAAGCCATAGCTGTTGCCTCTGGTTTCCTTCAGCTCCTGCCATAGCAGCAGTTGTTCAAAATTTCATTACTTCTCTAACATTTTCAGTAAAGTCACTTGACACTCACCGTTGTCCTGCCTTCCCTAGAGCACGTCACCTTCAGTCTTCATGCACCAGAGAATCAAGTTGCTAACAAGGTGCTGCAGAGAGGAAAGCCATGTTGGAAATCCTAGGCTGGCAGAAACCTGGAGAGGAGCTCTCTTCCTAGGACTTTATTTCCATGGCCAGAAGGAGAGTAGCCTTTCCTAAATCGCACCTGCCTCAAAGTTGACCCATTTCTGTATTGCCTTGACCTCAATTAAAAAAAAAAAAAATACAACAATGTCCTTTAAAGAATGCCACTAACAGCCTCTTGGCCTTCTACAGGATAAAGCAACCAATTCGTTGGTCTGTCTCTATAGGAATCATTTCTCTACTGTGTGGAGAAAATAAAATCCAAGATGGAGATGGTCATGTAAGAGGTATCTAAATGGGATCTAGGGGGCATAAGGAGTTGGATCCCAGTCATGTGCACACTCAGATGCAATCTGACCTGTTGAACTGGGCCAAATTGTAAAACCAGCTGCACTGGACTTGAATTGTTTATACTGGGCCTGATCACCAACCTCCTGGAAAGACAGCTAGGCCAAACAAGACTGAAAGACATCCTAAGCTGTTAACCAGCCATCATCAGTCATGGACTATATGAAAATCTTCCAGGTATGTAAACTTACAGAAAACCTTTATAAGCCCCTGCCCAACCTTGCCTGATCCAGTCACTTGCTAGATCTGTGTCTCTTGAATTGCAATTCTTAAGACCTTGATGAAAACAACTTTTCTTTTGTTTGTTGTACTGCAGTGTTGGTTTTGTTTCTTATTAGTTGACAACTGTCCCAACAAAAGGTTTCTTTTACCCATACAATTGCTACTTAAAATGGGGTCAATGTCCACATCCCCTGGCAGCTTATTAGAAACGTAAAATCTCCACCCCCATCCCAGATCTTCTGAATCAGAATCTTCAGTTTAAGAAGCTCCCCAAGTGATGTGCCTTTAAGTTAGAAAACCACAGATCTAGATCAGTGGTTCTCAAACTGTCTTGAGGATTAGAAATCCCTGGAGGGCTTGTTAAAATCCAGATAGCTGGGTCTCACCCCAAGGTTTCTGATTCTTTTGATCTGGAGTGAGGCCTGAGAATTTGCATTTCTAACCAGTTCCCAGATGATGTAGATATTACTTGCTGAGAATCACACGTTGAACATCCCCAAGCTAGATCATCACTTCAGAAACCAGGATGAAAGCTTTTTCCCTTCTTCATTTTCAATCCATTGCAGACTGATTCTTTTGTAAAATATAATAAACATAAATGATAAAAAATAGAAAAGACACCAAAGCCCTGATTTATTAACATTATTGTTAGATTCAACAGACATAAAATTACTGTCAAATTGATGTAAGAGCTTCTGAACATTTACTCAGTTTCTGAACCTACCTAACACAGACCAGTGACAAATAGTTTGAAGATCATGGTTTGGGTAGCACTGGTCACAGCAGCAACTCTAAAGTACAGTAGGGACACCCCTGGGGAACTCCAAGACCCCTTTGGGGATCCACAAGGTCAAAATAATGTTCATAATGATGCTAACATATTAGTATTATTATATATGGTAGAGTTTTCCACAGGCTACATGTAATGCAAAGGATTGGAGGGCTTTAAATGCAGAAGCAGATGAGAGAATACTGTCAGTTGTCTTCTTTGAAGCCAGACATTAAGGTGGTTTGCAAAAAATATAAAATAGGCTGAGTGTGGGGGCTCACACCTATAGTCCCAGCACTTTGGGAGGCTGAGGAGGGAGGCTTACTTGAGGCTAGGAGTTTGTGACCAGCCTGGGCAACATAGCAAGACCTCCATCTCTACAGAAATAAAAATAACAAAATTAGCCAGGCATGGTAGCATGCACCTGTAGCCCCAGCTACTCGGGAGGCTGAGGTGGGAGGATCATTTGAGGCTGCAGTGAGCTATGATCAATTGTGCCACTGTGCTTCAACTTAGAGGACACAAAGCAAGACCCTGTCTCTAAAAATAAATAAAGTAAAAGAGTGTCACTCTTGATTATTTCTTACTTTTTTGGTTTCAGAAAATAGTTATTTTTATAAAACATAACAAAGAATTTGTTACTATTGTTAAATTAATTAATATTGTTGAAACCCCTCAGTTTTAATATCTCCTGTGGTAAATATGGATTGTACAGCTCACATAAATAAATGCTCTTTGTAGTTCTTCATACTTCTGAAGAATGTAAAGGGGCCCAGAGCCCAAACAGTTTGAGAACAGCTGGTCCCAGTCATCTTCGGAGAACAATTGCACTCATCTTGCTTGTGATTTTCAAATGCCTAAGTCTGCAGAAATGCAGGCCTGAGGAATTTGGAGCAGAACTGCAGTAGGCTGCCTTCTTTCTAGTAGGAAAAAGAGGGGTAGGGTAGAGCTTGTGACTCATTCTCTGTTTGCTCCATTGAAGATTCTGTTGAGCTTCAAGTAACAGAAATCACCAACACTGTGGCTTCAGAAAATTAGATTTGTTTTTCTCACATAACAAGAAATATGGAGGTCCATTTTAGTGGTTTAATAATGCCACTAGTGACTGATCCTTTCTTGATTTTTGCTACCATATAGTTAATATATGGTCTTCGTTCCTCATGTTCATTTCATGGTCCCAACTGCTTTCCAAAGATGGGGAAAGGTGAAGGGCAAAGGTGTCTGCTGATTGAGCCAACCCCCTTCAGTGTTTCCTGCTTACAACACATGGCCTCTTCTGTCTGCAGTGAGCACTAAGACGTGATTTGTAACCAGACATGCTGCTTGCCCAAATAAAATCGGGATTTTCTTAACAAGAAAAAGGGGAGAATGGGTATTGGGAGGCAACTGTCAGTATCTGCCACATGCCAGAATCCTTAGAACTTAGCAGAATGCTTAGCCAAGAGTGAGGCTCAATAAATACTGGTTGGATGAATGAGTGAGCTACATTACACGCACACAATCAGGTCTAAGGGGCCACAAAATGACATCAGAATCAGATAGGGAATGGTAGTGGGGATCGTAATTGAAATCATCCATGCACTGAAAAAGGAGGGACCCTCCTCCCTCCTCATCACTCACTTTCTCTGAGGCCTTCCCTGAGGTCTTTATGTTCTCACCTTGGCAAGTTCTTTTTCTCCATTGGCCCCTGGTGCTTATATGGTTCCCCTTAATAAAGCAGTCCTGAGGCTCTAGAAAAACTTACAGCAGCCTTATCTTCCCAAAGTGCTCTAGACCCTAAAATACTCCTCCTCTAGGCCAAAAGCTTCTCTTTTCAGCTGCGCTTAAAGTGAAACAATTTGTATTATGAAAAATTTTGAAAATGTAAACATGCAAAAAAGATAAGCAAGACTACTATAATGTAGAGCAAGCCAGTCTCAATATTTTGATGCCTAGCCTTCTAAAATTTTCTCTTTCTATATATACTTTCTTGTTTACAAGTTTGGAATACATACTATAATTCCTCAATTTACTCTATCGTAAACATTTTTCCATGCCAAGTAACAAATGTGTGCTATAATTCTACGTGTTGCTACCTTGGATTTCATTGTAACGTCTCATTTGCAATTGATCTCACAAGTTTCCACAGCTCCACAAATCAGACCTCAGGATTCAGATCCACTATGTCAGTTAGGGTCCTATGAGAAGCAAATGCCAAGATAGAAGGAGAAATGCAAAAGATTTAATGGAGAAAATTCTGTAAAGGGTAAAGGGGAGGGGAATGTGAGTAGGCAGGGAAAAGCTTCAGAGTAGATGCAGGCCTAACTCTTGTGAAAGGAGAAAGAGAAGGAAGAGGTTTGGGTAGGATGAGTCTATAGACTGCAGTACAGCTCTGAGAAAGTCACAGCCAGGCCAGTGAGGAGCCTCAGAGCAAGAATTGTCCATTAGGAAAGTCCTGATAGAAATGGCCTTGTTCTTGGACCCTTATGGAGTTTAATCATTTGCTGGCAGCCAACTGAGTGTGAACATTGCAGTGGATCTGAAGTTGCAGCAGCTGGAGGCTCTTAGCCAAGGACATTCCTCTCAGTAGGTCCTCTTAGAAGTTCACAGATGTCATGTGAATTCTCATAGAGATTCTGCAATTTCCAGCAGAGTATGTAAATGGAGCAGAACCTAATTAGTCTAGAATAACAGGCCAACTGTCCTGTGCCCAGAGACTAAGCTCTTTTATTAGGGAAAATGTTTAGGAAGCCACTCCCATACACTGGCCCTTTCTGGCAATAGTCAGGGGACTTATTGCTTTCATAGTATTGACTGTGAATGAGCTGTTTACTTAACTGACAACAAAAGAAGGATGACCAAGTCAGGATAAGCAATAATTAGGAGAAAAGTAAATCCATGGTGCATGGTACAAAGACTCATGTGCTTGCTAAGAACAATAACTCTCTCAGGCCAGGGCAGGAATGCATTCTGGGTCCCTCATAATATGCATCAATCTGACAGTCTGTATTGATCTCTAAAGATTGACTGTGACTACTTTGGAGCATGTTTCTTCTGGCTAGCACTGACTGGTGGCCCTTTTTAACTGTTTCAGCACACTTTGCTTCTCCCTCTAGTCCAGGAATTGAAAACTGAAATTTATATGAAGGGCTGCCCCCTAGAAGCTGAGCCTGGTACAGGAATTTTGGTGCATTTGACTTGCTGCAGAAGTACTCTCTGAATAGGGTGTGAGGGAAGCAGGGTGGAGTTGGGGAAGAAGCTGAGCTAGGATATAGCCTCAGCTGGAGTCCTGCTTCAGCCTGATTCCAGAGGGAGCTCTGGTGCCTGAATTGTATCACCTGGAGAGAAGGAGACTTGTTTTTTTGTACACCTATATTGGTCAGTCATTGGCAAGGCTGCTCCTTATGGGAAAGAGCACAAAATCTTCCAGGGAGGCAGTTCCTATTTGACTGAAAAGGAGACAGCTGGGAACTGTGTATCTTAAACAAAAACCTTAAGCCAGGTGTGGTGGCTCACACCTGCAATCCCAATACTTTGGGAGGCCAAGGCGGGTGGATTACTCGAAGTCAGGAGTTCGAGACCAGCCTGGCCAACCTGGAGAAACCCTGTCTCTATGGAAAAAATGCAAAAGTTAGCCAGGCATGTTGGTGGGCACCTGTAGTTCCAGCTACTCAGGAGGTTAAGACAGAATAATTACTTGAACCTGGGAGGTAGAGGTTGCAGTGAACCGAGACTGCACCACTGCACTCCAGCTTGGGCAACAGACTGAGACTCCATCTCAAAAAAATAAAAAAGCCTTACGATTCCAACATCAGAAGTCCTACCTATAGGAGCAATTGGGATGTTTCTGGGTGCGGGGGCTCATGCCTGTAATCCCAGCACTTTGGGAGGCCGAGGTGGGTGGATCACCTGAGGTCAGGAGTTCAAGACCAGCCTAGCCAACATGGTGAAACTCCATCTCTACTAAAAATACAAAAATTAGCTGGGCGTCATGGTGGGTGCCCATAATCTCAGCTACTTGGAAGGCTGAGACAGAAGAATTGTTTGAACAGTTGCAGGAAGTGGAGGTTGGAGTCAGCCAAGATCACAACACTGCACTCCAGCCTGGGAGACAGAGTAAAACTCCGTCTCAAAAAAAAAAAAAAAAAAAAAAAAAGGTGGGGGGAGGGATGCAAATGGCCACCATGTATATAAATAAAATGGTTATAATTAAGCATTAATCAGGCTGGACTTTAACCCACTTCCTTGTAATTGACAGTCACACAGCACTAGATACTGGCCATTTGCATCCCCATTATTCCCATAGATAGAATTTTTGATGTTAGAATCATGAGTCTTTGGTTTAAGAATTGCTTAAGGTGTTTTTGAGATCCAGAATTCCAGTGAAACAGCGCTGACACCAAATAGTCTGAAGACTCCCACAGAGGAAAGAAATCAGCATGAGAACACAGTTTCTTCATCTCCCTGTCCTATGATTTCACCCTGCACTCTTTGACCAGTCAATAATCTCCACATTTCAGTCCACTCCAAAACTCTAAAAACCTGTATCCCCATACTTCTTGGGGAGACATATCTGAGACTTCCTCTTGTCTCTTCATTCAGCAGTTTTGTGATTATACTTCTTTCTCTGCTGCAACCCGGTATCTCAGCATATTGACTTGGCTGTATACATCAAGCAATGGACCTATTACTGCTACAATCACATCCATTCACACTCCAGCCACCAGGAAGGAGAAAGGGCAAAGAAGGGCAAGCACTGGCCTTTGAAGGATGTTTCCAGGAAGTTGCAGACAGCATTTTCACTTACATCCTGTTGGTTAGGAGATAACTACATAGCCACGTCCAAGTGGAAAGAAGGCTGAGAAATGCTTTACACAGTTTTGGCCCAACCTACTTTTCCTATTTGTTCCCTTCTACTTATCTTCATAAATTTGCTTATTCATTAACTTTCTCACACATTCACATTCACTTGCTCATTAAATATTTACTAGTCTCTATTTTGTGCTACACCTTATATTATCCATTAGATATTCAGGGGTAGATCAGGGCCATTGTACTCAAGGAGTTTCTATTTGATAGGGGTGAACAATACTATGAAATGAGTGAGAACAATACATTCTTATAGGTGCTAAGAAATCTTTCTGCAGAAGGGGCAAAGGCTGGAATGGTGGATTTTACTTGGGGGAACCAGAAAATACTCATCAAGGAAGTGACTTTTGAGCTGAACATTGACAAAGGCTAAATTAGATATGTGGGAAGGGCATTTCAGGCAGAGAGTATAGCATGAGCAATGGCTTGGGGTTGTACACAGCATGACCCATTTCAGAAATGGCAAGACTCTGGTAAGTGAGAATCTATGGTGCAACAGGGGCTGGGAGGTAGAGTAAGGAGGCTGGGGGCAGCTGAAGTTGAGGATACAGGCAGAGGCGGATCCTGGAAGATCTTAAAATTATGCTAAGGCTGTGAGTTGCCAACTTCCAGCAAAAACACTATTTATTTATTTATTTAGTTATTTATTTATTTATTTAGTTAGTTATTTAGTTATTTAGAGATAGGGTTTTGTTCTGTCACCCAGCCTGGAGTGTGGTGCGATCATAGCTCACTACAGCCTTAACCTCTTGGGCTTGAGTGATCCTCCCACCTCAGCCTCCCAAGCATCTAAGACTAGAAGCATGCATCTCCACACCCAGTTAAAGCATCTAGTTTTTGAGGGCTTCTGTAGATTTGGGAGCTTGCTCTGTCCATGCACATGACAGGCTAGAAATACTGAAAAATTATCACTTCCCTCTTCCCCCAGGAATGGCCTTGAACCAATGATTAAAAAGAATTGGTGGATAAAAATTCCAGCTCCTTGGCCCTGAGCCCCAGTTGCCCAAATAGTAACTCAAATAGTAACTTGGTTGGCAACTTACCTTTTATTGGTTTCCATCCCTTCTCTCATTCTCTTTTCTCTTTATGGGTATTTTCTGGAATCAACTTCCAAGTATATTTCTTGCACTAGAATTCTGCCTCTGCGTTGACTTCTAGGGGAACTACACAAAATGATTGTGTGACTAAAAGTAGATTGGCACCATGGGATGATTATTTACTAACAGCCTTAGCAAAATAAGCTTATTGAAGTGAGGACTTGGTCTCATTTATCCTTGAACTCCTTGATCCATAAAAGGCACACAACACACATTTGTTACATAAATGAATAAAACTTGACAGATAACTTTAAGGTAAACGTTAGACAACCCCAGTTCAGAAATGATGCTGGACAGGGACTTTCTCACCAGCTAACTTTCTTTGTAAACTCCTCTGCCATCCTCCCTCAGGCTACCCGTTCCATCTTGAAGACCATACTTATCTTTCGACTCCTCAGGCTATTCTCAAGACTCTCCAAATTCCTCTCCCTTTGTGTTCAGAACTATTATCCAGCTCTCTCTTTATCTACCTTAACCAATTCTATCATGAAGCTGTTCATTCTCAGAAGCCTTAAGGTATTTTTCCAAATAAAAACTGCCTCTCCCAGAGGTTATTTCTTAAAATTGAGTATGTTATTCCCTAACCTTGTGGTGAGTTAGGCAAAGCAGACGAAGAAAGGTTTAGCAGGTTTTGGCCTGGGTGTAGTTTCTATAATCCCTTGCTGCTAGAGGGTCATGTGGCCAAAGGTCTCAAGATTTGTGACTTTCCCAATTTCTTCTATAGATAACATCACTATTTGGCCAGGAGCAGTGGCTAACACCTATCATACTAACACATTGGGAGGGTGAGGTGGGAGGATGGTTTGAGCCCAGGGGTTTGAGACCAGACTGGGCAACATGGTAGAAACCCATCTCTACAAAAAATTGTTTTGAAACCTGGGCACAGTGGTGTGTACCTGCGGTTCCAGCTATTCAAGAGACTGAGGTGGGAGGATTGCTTGAGCCCAGGAGCTCGAGGCTACAGTGAGCCACTGCACTCCAGCCTGGGTGACAGAGTGAGACCCAGTCTCTGTAAAAAACAAACAAATAAAAATCACTAATGTAAAATCTAAGATTGTTTTCTTTTTGAGATGGTTTTCAGACTGACCCCCGATCCTAAGACTGGTGACTCATGACTCCACTGGTCCTGTGGCCCCGCCCAGAGGTGGACTCAGTGCACGAGGACTGTTTTCCACACTCCTGTGATTTCATCCCCAACCAATCCCTAGGCCCCTGCTCACCACATTGTCCATAGAACCCCTAACCTCTGAGCCCTCAGGGAGATGGATGTGAGTGCAACACCATGGTCTCAGTGAATTGGTTTTGTCTGTGCAGTGGGCAGGAAGAATTCATCAGGCGATTTACACCTCTTAAAAACAAATCAACAAAAAATTCAAGGTTGCACTCACGGATGGTCAGTTTTCTGATCTTGAGTACACATTGACTCAAAATGGATCATGAATGAAAAAGTATCTTTTATTGGTCATTATGATCCAACCAAAATAAATTTCTGTTCTATCAACCTTGTTCCCTGAGGAATATGAAGGAGCTCAGTAATCATAGTCTACATCCTTCTCTCTAGGTCTGAAAGGGAGACACACCAGTGAGAAAGAGGCCCCCCTGTATTTACTCAAGGCTGGAAGAGGCTAGGCCTGAAAGCACGGGCAGAGATGGAAAGTCGGCAGTGTCCTAGGATCACTGAGCTGAAATGACAGCCCTCCCTGGTGTAGGGAGGGTGGAGGCCTGTGGGCCCAGCCTTGAACAGGAAAAGTCTGGGATTTCCTCCTCCATCCTGAGATGGACACAGTTGAGCCACTTCCTACAGGGGACACAGGAGAACAAGATGGTGCCATTTTATTCTCTATATCCACATGATTCACAAATGGGGGAATTTTTTTTTTTTTTTCTGTAAGTGCCTAATGTTAAAGAGAATCTAGGTGAACACACGTGTGGGCAGCCTATGTGGGAGCATGTTGCTCCATTCTGCCCAGTCCCTAGAAGATTCCTACTGCTAGCATGGAACTATGCCTGTCTCATTCTCCCCTCCTCCCATCCTCCCCCTTCCACCCTATCAACTACAGAAATTAGGGACAGAATCAGGCTAGGAGGAAAACATAACTAATACATAAAACAGGCTCTTGGTCATCTTCTCCTAGACTCAGAAAGACCAGCCCAAGAGGTGAGAGAAACCTTTATTCCACACAACGCTTTGGTGATCACACCCACTTCTACTTTCCCAAAGCATCCTTATAACTGTCCATTAAGTTCACATTGCTTCCTACCTAGGAAGAGCTGACTTATCAAGGAAGGAGAATTGCAACAGAGAAAGAGTAATTCCTACACAGCTGGCTGTGTGGAAGACCAGAATTTTGACATTACTCAAATCGGTCTGCCTAAGCATTCAGGGATCAGAGTTTTTAAGTATAATTTGTGGCCGGGCGCAGTGGCTCAAGCCTGTAATCCCAGCACTTTGGGAGGCCGAGACGGGCGGATCACGAGGTCAAGAGATAGAGACCATCCTGGCTAACACGGTGAAACCCCGTCTCTACTAAAAAATACAAAAAACTAGCCGGGCGAGGCGGCGGGCACCTGCAGTCCCAGCTACCCGGGAGGCTGAGGCAGGAGAATGGCATAAACCCAGGAGGCGGAGCTTGCAGTGAGCTGAGATCCGGACATTGCACTCCAGCCTGGGCGACAGAGCGAGACTCCGTCTCAAAAAAAAAAAAAAGAATAATTTGGTGGGTGCTGGAGGAGGAGCAGTGAGTGAGGAGTGCTGATTGGTTGGGCCAGAGATGAAATTGCAGGGAGCAGAAGCTGTCTTCTTGCACTGAGTCAGTTCCTGGGTGGTGGCCACAAGATCAGAGGAGCCACTTTATCCATCTGAGTGGTGCCATCAAGTGCAGGGTCTGCAAAATATCTCAAACACTGATCTTAGGTTTTAGAATAGTGATTTTATCCTCAGGAGCAATTTGGGGAGAGTCAGAATCTTGTAGCCTCTAGCTGCATGACTCCTAAACCATGATTTCTTAACTTTTGGCTAATTTGGGCAGTCTAGTCCCCAGGCAAGAAGAGGGTTTGTTTTGGGAAAGGGTTGTTACCATCCTTGTTTCAAACTGAAGGCTATAAACTAAGTTCCTTCCAAAATTAGTTTGGCCTACACCCAGGAATTAACAAGGACAGCTTGGAGGTTAGAAGCAAGATGGTGTTGGTTAGGTCAGGTCTCTTTCACTGTCTCAGTTATAATCCTGCAATGGTGGTTTCATTAGAGTTTTTCAAATGTCACATGTATAGGAGCACTAGTGAAGCAACAATGACCAATAGGAAAACGAGAAAATCTAGACAGGAACAAAGGTATAGAAAGCAGTTCTGGGCCAAGGAAAACCCACTCAGTGTCAGTCTCAGCTGCTAGGGACCGGCACTAATGTTACCGGGGGTCCTTGCTCCCAGAGCTCCCAAGATGGTGGCAGGTCACTTCCAAGATGGTGGCAAGCTTCCTGTTCTCTGACCCGGGGTTCTGGGCCTCACAGATTCCAAGGAATGGAATCTTGGGCCATGCGGTGAGTGTGACAGCTCTATTAGAAGCCATGGGTCATGGAAGAGAACGGTGGAACCCAGTGACTAGTGTTCAGCTCGATTAGGACAAACCCAGGCACTTAGCTGTGCAGGAACAATGGCAAGCCTTTAGCCTGACGGAGTGGCAATGGGCACCTCGCTGGATCAGGAGCACAGCGGACACCCTGCCTGATCCTCAGGGATGGAAGTCGGCAGCGGGTCTGCGACAGCCACAAACAGCAGTGGTGGAAAAGCCAGCGAAAGCTCAGCTGGAGCCCTAGCAAAACACAGACCAGAAGAGTGCAGTTGTAAGATTTAACAGAGTGAAATAGAGTGAAAACAGAGCCCCCATATAAGGGGAGGGGACCCAAAGGGTGTTGCCATAGCGGGCTCCAATGCCTTGGTTTATATCCTGATCCTTGTCCCTCCCATTGTGCTCTCAGGCAATAGATGATTGGCTATTTCTTTACCTCCTGTTTTTGCCTAATTAGCATTTTAGTGAGCTCTCTGATTGGTCTGGTGTGAGCTAAGTTGCAAGCCCCGTGTTTAAAGGTGGATGTGGTCACCTTCCCAGCTAGGCTTAGGGATTCTTAGTTGGCCTAGGAAATCCAGCTAGTCCTGTCTCTCACTAACGCTCTTGCAGGGAGTGTAGATGAGGGGGGACTGGGGGTGGGTGGAGAGGGGGGGGGGGGGGGTGTCAAGAGCCCAGAATCTGGCTGCCTGAGTTCAAGGCCTGGCTATCTCATCTGCGTGACCTCAGGCAAGTCAGTAAGCATTCTTTGTTTTCTTATCTGTTAATCTAAGGATTAGATTTGTTGGAGAATTCTTTCCCCCGAGCCTAGTTACAATAATTGCTAAATAAATGTCTATTATTATTAGTGGTAGTACAAGTAGTAACATTACAATTTCATCATAAATGAAATTAGCTGTTATTAATTACAAAAAATCAGGCAGAAACATGGTTAAAGGCCCTTATTAACTCATGCTATTAGGCCATAAATCCCCGAGTTTTTTATTTTATTTTATTTTATTTTTGTATACATACCCAAAGCATCACTGTTAGGCTGTGCCAAAGCATCACTGTTAGGCCATGCCCTGAAGCAGTGTCAGTCTTTTAAAAACATGAACAACTAATCATCTTTGTGTGGACTTTTAGGGTAATCAAATCTTCCTTTCCAGAGTCCTGTTACAGCGAACATGCCCTCTTTCTTATAAACGATTTTAAAGTCATTGTTGGGGCTCAGAAACTGATACCCCAAAATATAACACATTGACATGCTGAGCTGAAGAAAAAGCAGAAGAAGCCTCAAGGTCCTCCCCTACCTAAGATCCAGACCCACCAGGAGAACAACTGCTTTTTCTTACCGTCCCTGTAAAACCAAGAACGTAACCACCCCTGAACAAACCCTTTCACTGTCAAAGAAAACTATTTACAAATCTTCCTTGGCATCCATGCCTTCTCACTAGTAATTCTTCAACAGAATTCCTCTTTTCCTCCCGTCCATAATCTGTTTTCCAGGATGATATATATGCCTCTGAATCTCACTGGTGGATGATTGGTCCCCCGTATACATGTTAAATAATAAAGGCTCCCTTGTATACATGTTAAATACATTTGTATTCCCTTTTTCCTATGAATTGTGCTCATGTCAGTGATTTTTGAACCTCCTCAGAGTGTGAGGCTCCTACTTCAAGCTCTGATGCTCAGGGCAGGGCTTAGTGCCGGAAGGAACTAGGACATCAAGTGGCCTGCGTTCTCAGTCTCTCTTCCATGCAGATACACTGGTGTACACTGACAGATACACTGGCTTTGGCAGCTGTCTCTTTCCTTCCCCCTCCCTTCCTTTCTTCCTTCCCTCTCTCCCTGTCTTTCTTTTTTCTCTGTTTGTTATATTTTTGCTTCTTATGATTATTCCCATCTTTGAAAGAGGAAGCGCTAACAGAAAAGGGCCAGTAGTCCATTTTCATGCCCACTAGTCTGCCCTGACGGGTACACCAGGGTGCTTGTTGAGATTCCTCACAACATCCCTTAGGCCACAAATAGCTCCGTGTTTGTGAATTGCTCTTTCTGGGTTTTTAACCACATTTTAATCTTTATATTCAGCCCTGGGATGGTTCAGCCTTGAGCCTTTGTTATTGTCTTCTTTCCCTGACTAGATGACTTGAAGGAGACTTCTCAGTCATTTTAGATAAAATGACTCACGCCTGTAATCCCAGCACTTTTGGAGGCCAAGGCGGGCTGATCATGAGGTCAGGAGTTCGAGACCAGCCTGACCAACATGGTGAAATTCTGTCTCTACTACCACTCTTTACCAAAAATACAAAAATTAGCCAGGCATGGTGGTGCGCACCTGTAATCCCAGCTACTCAGGAGGCTGAGGCAGGAGAATCGCCTGAACCTGGGAGGCAGAGGTTGCAGGGAGCCGAGATTGCACCACTGCACTCCAGGCTGGGCAACAGAACGAGACTCCATCTCAAAAAAAAAAAAAAAAAAATCTAGGAGATTTCAAGGGAATATTCTCTAGTAGAGTAGTGGAATTTCCCATAATGTAGTATTCTGCAGTCAAAGATATTTGTAATTGCTGGTTAGAATAAACTTTTTTTTTGGATTGTAAAACATGCAAAATCTCTAATTCTTTTTGTTTGTTTGTTTGAGATGGAGTCTCGCTCTGTTGCCCAGGCTAGAGTGCAGTGGTGTGATCTCGGCTCACTGCAAGCTCTGCCTCCCGGGTTCACGCCATTCTCCTGCCTCAGCCTCCCAAGTAGCTGGGACTACAGGTGCCCGCCACCACGCCTGGCTAATTTTTTCTATTTTTAGTAGAGACGGGGTTTCACCATGTTAGCCAGGATCGTCTCAATCTCCTGACCTCGTGATCTGCCCGCCTCTGCCTGCCAAAGTGCTGGGATTACAGGCTTGAGCCACTGAGCTCGGCCAAAATCTTTAATAGATTAATATTGAGAAATAAAATTCTAAAGGTCTCCAACTGACTGAACAAATGCCATCTTGGTCAAGAAGACTCCAGAGAAACCTCCCAGCCCTGATGGGATGGGAGGCCAGGCAACTACTCATTACACCCCTCCCCTCATCTGTCTTTAGGCATTCTTCCTAAGGGCTAACCAGAAACCAGGCCTTCCAAAAGACTGCATTGCTGATTTCACCAACTGCCTGACTGCTGCCTTTTCCTTTTATGCTTTCCATGTAGGGACTGACCTGCATTCCTTCCAGGTAAGAGACCACCAATCATGGAGTGGTTTTGGCATTTTGCTGAGTATGTGCAGGGAGGATTTTCATGTCCTGTACTTCACCTTTTGCAGTCAGAGTATCGAAAACTTCACGTTTCAGATTGTGCTAATGCTGTTCCCCCCACCTTATTTTTTTGAGATAGGGGTCTCACTCTATTGCCCAGGGTGGAGCACAGTCATGCAATCTCAGCTTACTGTAGCCTCCGCCTTTCAGGTTCAAGCCATCCTACCACATCAGCCTCCTAAGTAGCTGAGACTGCAGGCGCAGGCCACCACACCTGGCTAATTTTTATATTTTTTGTAGGCCTGGACTGGTCTTGAACTTGTGGGCTCAAATGATCTGCCCACCTTGGCCTCCCAAAGTGCTAGGATTACAGGTATGAGCCACTATGCTCAGCCTGGGCATGGGATTCATTGAGAGGCATGAAGCTCAACTGCACATACGCATATTTCTCCTTTCATAAATATTAATGGCTCCTCCTCCAGCTTATTGAATTTCAGTGTGTTGGCCACCCTGCTGATAATACATCACTATCTCATTCTTCCCACCATGGAAGTGTCTATTTCTGGCTTCTGGGTGGAGACTACACTTCCCAGCCTATCAGAATGGCCACCCTGCAGGTTGCAACCCTTTGTGAGAGATAAATCTCACCTTTCCAAATTTATGAACCTCATCAGTCTTCAGTTGACAATATGCATTGTAAATCCGCCAAAGATTAAACTATAATTTACAATAATTCATACACACACATGTAAAATGAGAGAGCACACATCAGAGGACAGTTTTCATTGAACACTATTTGGGAAATAAAGTTCTAAACAATGGAATATCCCAAAACCATTAAAAAAATATGCAATGGGCTTATACGTGATTTCTTAGAAGACTGTTTATGCTATATCAGGTAAAAATGCAAATTGCTAAAAAATATGTATAAGTTATTTCCATTAGAAAAATAGCAGTCGGGCAAATGTAAATACTTGGATGTAATTATACCTCATAGGCATAGAAAGAAGGTGGAGTTCTGTCTATTACAGTGGAATTATGACTCCCCTTGCAGTGGGAGGGTGTATTAGTTTATTCTCACTTTCCTACAAAAAATACCTGAGACTGGGTAATTTATAAAGAAAAGAAGTTTAATTGGCTCAAAGTTCCTCAGGCTGAACTGAAAGCATGATGCTGGCATCTGCTCGGCTTCCGGGGAGACCTCAGGAAGCTTACAAACATGGCGGAAGGCAAAGGGAAGGTGAACACTTCACATGGCTGGAGAAGGAGCAAGAGAGAAGGGGAGGAACCATACACTTTTAAATTTTTTTATTTTTTTTAATTTTTTTGAGATAGAGTCTTGCTCTGTCACCCAGGCTAGAGTGCAGTGGCGCAATCTGGGCTCACTGCAACCTCTGTCTCCTGGGTTTGGGTGAGTCTCCTGCCTTAGCCTCCCAAGTAGCTGGGACTACAGGCATGTGCCACTATGCCAGGCTAATTTTTTGTAATTTTAGTAGAGACAGAGTTTTACCGTGTTAGCCAGGATGGTCTCAAACTCCTGACCTCATGATCCGCCTGCCTCGACCTCCCAAAATGCTGGGATTACAGGTGTGAGCCACCGCACCTGGCCGCCACACACTTTTAAACAACCAGATCTCATGAGAACTCTCTCACCTCACTATACAGTACCAAGGAGGCATGGTGCTAAATAATTCATGAGAACTCCATCACCATGATCCAGTCACCTTCCACCAGGTCCCACCTCCAACACTGGGGATTAGACCTGTACATGAGATTTGAGCGGAGACACAGATCCAAACCATATCAAAGGGTAAATGGAGTGGTGGGAGAAAGGAGATAATTTATTTTATAGAAATTTTAAACTAGCGAAATTATGATTTTACTCAACTTTTTGAGGGCTTTCTTTATTTTTTAAAAGTAGAAATCTTAAAAATCTCAGTGAACATATCTAGTAGAAGTCCTTGCTCACCGTACCTTTAAGCTTCTGCTAATACAAAGGATTGAGGTGAATTGAAAAAAGTACATGAACCCAGTGTTGGAGTTTTGGGTCTTATTTTTATCATGAGGAATGTTTGTCTGTCACTTAAATTTGACCGTTAGTGTTAGTTTCCTGAAAGAAAAAAAATCTACCTCTCTCAGCTTTCCAATTTTGGGCAAGAATGTTCGCTGATAAATGCACAAGGGAATAAATGAAGAATAGGTATTCATGGTTGACACCTAATTGCTACAGAGTTGGGGAGTAGAAAAATGAGAATGTCTGTAAGGAATTGCTTTCTTCTTCCCCCATCTTCCTACCTCACATCAGCCGAAATGGAACAAGTTGTTGGTTTTCTTTCTTAACTGTACCAGGGAGATGTTTTAATAATTCTTTGTTGGCAAGCTCCTGGTACCTCCGATATATTTCCCCTATCAGCCAGTTTTGTGTTCATTGTTCACAGGATTGTTGCTGTCTTTCAAGAATTGGGAACACTGTTGCAGTTAAGTAATAAAGAGATAATGTTGGGTAACAGATGTATGTGGAACAAAGAGCTAGAAAGATTTCATGATATCCAGTGAGTTATGACTATAATAATGTTTTCTATTTGAAACAAAGAAAACTGGTAGCAGGTTCTGTCACAGACTTTTACTCCCTTACTTGTCTTTGTGCTACGAGGTGTCTGGTTCCTGTCTCCAGTCATGACAGTGAGGCTGAAGGCTTTAGGTGGGTTGGGGTGGTGTCTTATGTTGAATTGGACCCCAAGAAAACAAAACCTGAGACAAGGATTTGAAAGTACCATCGGGGCCGGGCGCGGTGGCTCAAGCCTGTAATCCCAGCACTTTGGGAGGCCGAGACGGGTGGATCACAACGTCAGGAGTTCGAGACCATCCTGGCTAACACGGTGAAACCCCATCTCTACCAAAAATACAAAAAACTAGCCGGGCGAGGTGGCGGGCGCCTGTAGTCCCAGCTACTCAGGAGGCTGAGGCAGGAGAATGGCGTAAACCCGGGAGGCGGAGCTTGCAGTGAGCTGAGATCCGGCCACTGCACTCCAGCCTGGGCGACACAGCGAGACTCTGTCTCAAAAAAAAAAAAAAAAAAAAAAAAAAAAAAAAAAAAAGAAAGTACCATCGGGGGAGTGGGTAAGTAAGATAAGAAGGAAGAAAACCAATCCAAGGTGTGTTAATGTTGCTTCCCCAGAGGCAACTGGTGCTCAGTCCTGCTGGGGACATCTGGAAGACTGTGTCCTCAGAGTTGGTATGTCCAAGAGGGGAAACTGAGTCATTTATCCTCCAACTCTCATTTCTCTTTGGCTTAGGGCTGCTCCTGGAGCATCCCTAGCACTGACCGACAGTCCTATGGGTTGGTTGGCTGAGTACTCCACAGAAAGCCCTTAGAGGGTCCTAGGTGCTTGTAATGCATGCTTGGAAAAGGGGAGTGTCGGGGGGTCTGGACAGGGCATGGGCAGCATCTTTCATAGGTCAAATATATAAGGATGTGATGCTTTTACCTGGGCCCCAAAGTTGGACTAGCCTGTCTTCCTGTTAACATTGGAATAGAGCTTGGGGAAAGGGGAGTTAAAAATAAGGAAGAGCACAGGAGGCAAAAGAGAGATAGAAAAGGGGTAAAGAAATGTGGGAGAAGGAAAAAGAGAGAGCATAAGGTAGAGAAAGCTGCAAGTGGCAGACGGTATCAGCAAAGTGTCTGGGTTTTTTTGAGACAGTCTTACTCTGTCACCCAGGCTGGAGGGCTGGAGTGCAGTGGTGTGATCTTGGCTTGGCTCACTGCAACTTCCGCCTACCGGCTTCAAGCAATTCTCCTGCCTCAGCCTCCAGAATAGCTGGCACCTACCACCATGCCAGCTACTTTTTTTTGTAGTTTTAGTAGAGATGGGATTTCACCAAGTTGGCCAGGCTGGTAGAAAGGTGTCTTTGTACTGCAGGTCAAGGGCATTGTCTACATGTGTGCTTATTCACAGGATAATGCAAATAGGTGGAGACACAATGGAGTGAAGACAATGCTTGCAATAGAAGTAGTTGCTGCCACTTAAAAAGAACTGGGCCCCATGTAGGCTGTTTCACAAACATTAAGTAACTGTAATTTTCATAAGGGATATGCAACTTAGGTATCATTGCCCTATTTTGCAGATGAGCACCTTGAGGCATAGAGAAGTTAAGTGATTTGTAAGCTGCCACTTGTAAGTATCAGAAACAGCTCCAAAATCCATGTTTTTCCCCCTACAGAATGTTACACAACTCAGAATCTCCAAGAAGAAAAACCAAAACTGAACTTGGAGTAAGGGCAGACATTGTCTGAGTATCCTCGACATTATATCTCTGGCTTTGACACAGGGATGTGACCAGTGTGATTTGGCAAGGTGTGTTGAGTTGGTATCAATTCCCGGGCCACCAAGGATGGAAGCACTTTGCACAGATTCAGGCTTGTTTTGCCTTCCAGGATGCCATACACTGCGGCCGGCCCCTCAGTTTCCTGTACAGAGTCCAGCTCCTTGAGGATTGCAAATCCCGAGGACAGCTGATGATCTCATTCTTGGTGTGGAGAACGTCCTTGCTTTTCTCATTATGGAAGCAACCTCACCAGCAGTAAGTGATGACTGCACCTAACTGTTTTGGGGGGCACCTATACTCTTAGGAATAACTGATGTCTTAGGGCAGGTTCCCTGAAAGAAGAGCCTGATAAGAAATTCTTGTGTAAGTTATTCAGTGGGAGAGAGTGCTCAGAAGACTCCTGTAAGGGAGTGAGGGAAGGAGGACATGCAGGGGAAAAGCTAGGTGAAGATGAGGTCTCAGCTGGACGTAGCTTCAGCTTGATCCCACAGGAAGCTCCAGAGCATGAACTGCACTCGAATGAGGGCCAGTGTGAGGCAATGGGGCTGACCATTTTTACATCCCTGCTAATTGGTTTCTGACCAAGGTTTGCCACACAGTGGGTGGGAACTTTGTGTGTGAAGGGCTCCTATTTGATCAAAGGTAATTTCTTCGAGGGGCCACTGGAGGACGGCAAGCTTGGGGGTGCACTGGCCAGTAAAGGCCATCTGTGTAGGGCACTAAGAACATCTACTTCAGTTGGATGACAATTTTTCCAGTGAGGATGGGGAGCAAAGTCCTGTATGAGCAAAGTAAGAAAGACGACTGGCTGGGCACGGTGGCTCACGCCTGTAATCCCAACACTTTGGGAGGCTGAGGTGGGTGAATCGTGAGGTCAGGAGTTCAAGACGAGCCTGGCCAAGATTGTGAAACTCTATCTCTACTAAAAATACAAAAATTAGCCAGGTGCGGTGGCGAGTGCCTATAATCCCAGCTACTCTGGAGGCTGAGGCAGAAGAATCACTTGAACCCGGGTGGCAGAGGTTGCAGTGAGCCAAGATCATGCCACTAAATTGCAGCCTGGGAGACAGAGTGAGACTCCATCTCAAAAAAAAAAAAAAAAAAAAAAGGAGAGAAAAGAAAGATTACTAAGCCAGAAGACATATTGGCTATAAAGTTAGTAAAAAGCCTGCAAGAGCAATCACTGGAGCTGCATAGTGAAGTCCAATCAATACATGTATAAAGATTGCTATGTGAATATCTGTACAAGTAATAGGCAAGAGGTAACTAGATTTTCATCTTTGCTCTGAAGTGGAACCTGCACTTTTTAGACATTTTTTCAGGAACTAGGGAGGACCCAGGAGTGACCTGACTGCATGAGTCACTGACTTTTTCAAATGAATTTGCCTAACAAGATTTGTTGGGCTAACAACTCTATGTAGGACTCCTTACAGGCAACTCAAATGAGCTAATCCTGCCCATCTCACAGAGTGATCCAGGGATGTCAGGAGAGCATACGGAATATTTTCTGTACCTGAGAAGACAGCCAGCATCTCAGTGTCACAGCAAGCAATGCTGTGCTAGCTTTATTGCTTTATCTGATACCCGGAGGAGATGACTTCTTAAAAACAGTCCTGTATCTGATCCCAATACCCAACTTAATGCACTCACCAAGACATCTACATAGCTTGCTTTATACTTTTCTTATTTAGCTTCAGCTCTTTAAGGTCAAGAGCCTTGCCTAGCTGAGTACCTGATCCTCAACAAATATTTATTGAGCAAATGAATGATTGCTGAGTATATGCCTCTGATGGCTATATAAGTTCTCTGCGCAAACCCATCTACACTCTGACTTCTGATGCTGAGCCCCACAAGCTTCACGGTTCCCTTGTCAGGTGCCTTCCTGGTATATTATACCAACAGGAGACTCCAAGGGAGATTGGAAGCCTGGAAGTGGGGCAGAGGGATGGGGAGAGACTTTACCATTCTTGTTTTGCTGCTGTCCTGATCAGTATGGCTCCAGCACTAGCACTTTCCCTGGTGGCACCATCTGGCTTTCCTTTTCAGCTTCTCTCTCCCAGGACCACCCTCATAGCCCCGTAGAAGGACCAGCAGTTGCTAGGTGATACGTCCTCTTCATTGTTCTATCTCCATGGGGCTCCTCCTGGGTTCTAGATTCTATCAGAACTCAAATTTCTTCCCTTTGTTTGCCTAGCCATTAGGGTGGAAGCTACTTCCTGCAGTTACTACCTTAGCATTTCCTTTTTGCTTTTCTCCAGCATCTATGCAATTATATTCTCTTTGTTCGAATACCTTATGCGGCTTTGGTGTTTTGGTGTTTGGCACTGGCCACTGAGTATTTTACATTATCTTTTAGCAAAACTGTGATTTAGACATTGCTATCTCCATTTTGCAGATGGGAAAAGCAGTGCAAAGAATTGTTGAGGAGTGTCCTCAAATTTACACATCTAGAACATCTTGGAAAAGGTGATATGTGTTAGTCCGAGAGACTGCATTGGAATCCTGCCCTCATTATTTATATTGTTCTATAGTTTTTAATTCACATGCAGCAAAATTCACCCATTCTATTGTGTGGTTCTATGAGTTTAGACAAACACATAAAGTTGCATAATCTCCACCACAATCAAGATATGGAATGGTTCCAACAGTTTAGAAAAATCATGCTGTTCCATTACAGTCAATTCTTCCTCTACCCCCGGATCTCGACAACCACAGATCACTTTCTGTTTTTATAATTTTATCTTTTCCAGAATGTCATATAAATATAAAATATAACTTTTTGAGTCTATCTTTTCTCATTTAGCACAATTTAGTTGAAATTCATCCATGTTTTTGCATGAAAAGTCCATTCTTTTTTGTTGCTGAGTAATATTCCTTTACATGGATGTACCATAGTTTTCCCATTCACCAACTGGGAGAAATTTAGGTAGTTTCCAGTTTTTGGTGATTATGAATAAAGCAGCTACAGACATTCACATATGGTTTTTGGGTGAACATAAGTTTTTGTTTTCTTGGGTAAGTACCTAGAAGTGGGACTTCTGCATCATACAGTAACTGTATATTTAGCTTTATAAGAAGTGACAAAATTGTTCCAAAGGGGTGCATCGTCGTGCATTCCTACCAACAGTATATGAGAGTTCCAGTTGCTCCACATCTTCGTCAGCACTTGGCACTGTCAGTTTTTGTTTACAGTCATTTCAACAGGTGTATCATGATGTGGAATATTGTTAAAACATCTGGAAGAGACTTTGGGTCACGTAAGTTCTTCTTGAAAGACTGTATAATGTTGCCATTAAGGAATTCAGACCCTGCAGCCAGCTTTGGTAGTCACTACCTTTATGAACATGGACCTCAGTTTTCTCATCTGTAAAATGAGGATAATAATAGGATATCTATCCTAAAAGGTTGTTATGAAGATTAAATTAGTTAATATATGTAAAGCACTGATACAGAATAAGTGGCACCTAACTGCTAATTATTATTGCTATTATTTTTCTCAGCTCTGGCCCATCCTGCTTAGCTACATGACGCCAAAATTCGAAGAAAGATAAAGTTGAAAGGACACGTCTTGGACTCCAAACAATAAATCTTAAAGTCTTTTAGTTTGCATCTTCTATCTTTTCAAATCACTGCACCACAGATTTGTCTTAAAGCCATTTCATATATAATGCAATGCCCATCCTTACTTTGCAAAAGCCCAATTTTAAAGACGACATTTGAACTTCAGTGATTAAAGAAGGCTTTTGAATTGTTATAGATTCCCATCTCCATCTAAACAATATGCTTTTAATAGGAACACAGCTTGTGATTTATACCATTTCACTCTGCTCTGCAGTGCGGTCTGCATCATCAACATTAAGATGAAATTACCCTGCAATCACCAACATGGAACTCATACTTGTAGTAATTGCACAAAGAAAACCTCATTATCCTGCAATATGCGCTTCAAAAACAAACATACAACCTTTTCTCCCTCTAGTGGCACATTTAAAAAGCAACCTCAAGTATCACAGAGGCCAGTGTTGCCTATTACAATCGAGAGAAACAAATAGTTTACACTTGGAAGATTCATAATATTTGTTTATCGTGGATTTTAGTAAAAAATTTGCATTTTGTTTATACAAAATGATGTTGCTGTCAAGATAACAGGCTAGATCATAACCATAGGAATTTTGTGATTTATCATCACTTGGCACTTTATTTTTCATCAAAAACAATAAAGGGAAATCTACAAACACTAGGCAGTCAGGGGTTCTGATTCCTGGTTACCTCTTGGAAGAATGAGACCACTTCCAGTTCCCCGCCCTTGCCCTTTATGTGTTTATGGGCTGTAGAGCTGAACAACAGTGCCTTACTGCAGAGGCTGAATAGTGCGCCAAAACTCATGTCTACCTGGAACCTCAGAATGTGACCTTACTTGGAAATAGGGTCTTTGCTGATGCAATTAGTTAAGTTGAGGTTATGCTGGATTAGGTGGGCCCTAAATCAAATAACTTATGTCCTTATAAGAAGAGAGAACACCCAGGATGAAAAACACACAAGGAAAAAGTCCACGTGGAGATGGAAGCGGAGATTGGAGTCATATATGTATGTGTGTGTGTGTATATATATATATATATATTTTTTTTTTTTTTTTTTTTTTTTTGAGACAGAGTCTTGCTCTGTTGCTCAGCCTGAAGTACAGTGGCATGATCTTGGCTCACTGCAACCTTCACCTCCTGGGTTCAAGTGATTCTTCTGCCTCAACCTCCTGAGTAGCTGGGCATACAGGCACATGCCACCACATCTGGCTAATGTTTGTATGTTTAGTAGAGATGGAGTTTCACCATGTTGGCCAGGCTTGAACTCCTGACCTCAAGTGATCCACTCACCTTGGCCTCCCAAAGTGCTGGAATTACAGGGGTGAATCACCGCGCCTGGCTCTGTAGTGCTATATCTACAAGTCAAAGGATGCCACGGGTTGCCTGTAACCACTGAACCTGGGAGAGGGACGTGACTAGATTCTCTCGCTGAGTCTCCAGAAGGAACCAACTTTGGCAGCACCTTGATTTTGGACTTCTGGCCTCTTGTACTGTGTGAGAATAAATTTCTGTTGTTTTAAATCATCCAATTTGTGGTAATTTGTTTAATAGCCCTAAGAAACTAATATACTTACTCCAATGGATAAAAAGAACAATGACCATGATTTCAACAGTTTTATATAAATTAACTCATTTAATTGTCACCATAACACTGACATAGCTCTTGTTATTATACTCACCTTACAGATGAGTAAAATTGAGTTTCAGAGAGGTTGAGTAACTTGCCTAAGGGTACCTAATTTGATATTATTTAGGTGTGGTAGCCATGTGTTCTCTCATGCCTTCCAAGTGCCTGAGATTGTCATATCTTTTCTGTTTCTTTTCAATTGAGCCTCGACATCCCAGGCTTAATTCATCTTCCCACCTCAGCCTCCCAAGTAGCTGGGACAACAGGCACATGCCACTGCACCTGGCTAATTTTTAAATTTTTTGTAGAGACAGGGTTTCACCATGTTACCCAGGCTGGTCTTGAACTCCTTGAAGCCATCCACCTACCTCAGTCTTCCAAAATGCTGGGATTACAGGCATGAGCCACTGTGCCCAGCCTTCTCTGTTTTCTTTATGTGTTTGCTAGTTTAAAATTTTGCTTTATTGAAGAATAAATCTAAACTACTTAACAGTTAAGATACAGTAAACTACTCAAAAAACGTATAACTTGATAAATTTTTACACATGTAGATATCCGTGTAACCACCCCTGGAAGACCTGTCACGACTCTTCTTAGAGAGTATGATTTCCAGGCTTTTTAATATTATAATATCACAAGAAGTAATATAGGTTCTTTACAAAACTTTCGAACATTATAAAGCTACAACATTGGAAAATTTCTCTCCCACATCATCCCTTATTCCTCCACCAAGGATTAATCATTGTTAATGCGTAGAGTGTGTGTCCTTCTGGACCTTTTCTATGTTATGTTTGTATTTATGTCTGTAGATACACACATAAAACTTGTATAAGCATATGTGTTTTTGCACATGCATATTTAAGCATATGCACACACATGCACACACACAGAAACACACAGTTTTTCTAATGTGGTATAATTTAATAAATATCATTCTGAAGTTTGCTACATTTTCATTTAATAAAAAGTTCTGCCTTTTAAAATGTTCAGGATATAGATCTACCTGGAAAGAGCAGTACTTTTCCTGCTATCAGTCATTTCTACTTTAGTGTGAAAGAAGTTTCCAAATGAAGAAAGGCGGAGCAGACATTCCTGCTGGGCCCGCTCCACTCCATTCTTCCTCCGGGTAGTCTTATTGCAGCAGGTGGCGAAGCAAAAGCCCACATTTAGCAGCCTCACGTGCAGCTGGGGGGCCACGTTCCTTCCCAGCAGATAGCTGCGGGTTGTGGAAGGTGGCAGGGACTGAGAGACTGTTCTGCTCCTGGCTGTGGCCAATTGTGCTTTGTCTGCAGCTGTGGAACAGAGGTCTCCCGCTCTCCCAAGGCAGCCTATGAGAAAGCCATTTATCAGATGCGTTCCTGCAGCTCTGCTGTGACATGGCTTCCTGGCCCCAGATTGTTACAGAGGCTGAGTGGCCTGGGAGCCAGGAGAAGGGTATGTGGCTTCCTGAAGGTGGCCAAGGCACGGGGTGGTGTCCAGGCAGTCACCCCCCGGGAACTCTGTCCAGAGCCCGGCTGCTGTGCTCCAGTGGTTTTGCAAGCCCCTACTTTCCTATAATAAATCCCTTTCTGTTAACATAGGGTGGCTCTGACATCTGCGATTAAACTACTGAATCAGGAAAAAAGGAAGCAGGGCAGAGAAAGGCAACGACTGGAAGGTTTTACTTCGGGACAACATCTCTGAATTATTCACATACATTAATGGAAATGAATCATTCTGACTCATTAATCAATGATGAAATGAACGATAAGCAACAGAGGATGACCTGAAACATTTATATTTGGTTTATATCATGTTAGAACATCTAATTTAACAGACATGTTTCATGCCCTGGAAGTTCATACTGCTGCTGGGAAATCACAAAGCTATGTTGGGAGCGTGTGACATCCTCTTTCCCAACTCTTCTCACTGAGCATCTCCCTGGAGGAGGCCAAAGTCATCTCTCAGACTAAGCTCAGAATTCAGTGAAGCTGCAGTGACATTGGCAACAACTGTAGCATCATACGCATGGCCTGAATGAGAGCTGTGATTGCTAGTGATGTCCGGGTGTGTATGTGCCATCTCAGAGTGACCCTGAGAAAGGCGTTCATTTGGAAGCTTTTCTCCCCACACTCTACTCTAAGTGACCCATTGCCCAGTGGACATTATGAAGCCCTGGAGGCTGCCAGTCTCCTCACTGTGACTGGAGTCATGGCTCCAAGCTCTGCTGGTTCCATGCACCTGGGGAGAGTGACCAGCAGCACTGCCCAGAGTCCCGTGCTGGCCCTGCAGGAACAAAGACCTTGCAGGATACGCAGTCATCATGACATGCTGATGGCAGATTATGTGCTATTTGCACATTTTGTTTTCTCTTTCGTGTAGGGATGCCCAGGACAGTCAGAACATTTCCGATGCTCCGCCTCCATCCCTCAGTGCTCTCTAGTCTGGGCCTGCAAACAGTGTTATTCAACAAAATTGGGGTTCACTAACCCACTGCAGTTAAATCCAAACATCTACACTGGGGTTTGCAATGGGAGAAAGGAGAGCATTTATCTGCAAAGCATCAAGCAAGGAGAATTAGGCACCTCCCATTTAAGATCTGACCTCCGCTATGACTTGGAAATAAGGGTATTTGAAGGCAGAGGTAAATTTTAGGAAAGCAGAAGTTACAGGCCAAGTCATAAATCAATACATGGAGGTTGTCCTTCAGTTTGACCTGAAGAGGTGAGATGTCTTGAAGTGGGAGCTTATAGGTCATAGGCAGATTCAAAGATTTTTTGATTTTCAATTATTAAGGAGGCAAAGCTTTGTCTAGACATGTGAGGTCAGCAGAAAAGAATGTAAGCTCTGGCCTGTGGCGTGACCTCCTCCAGGTCCCTCAGGAAGAAATTTAGAACAAAGAGCAGTGGTTTGAGTTCAGTCCTCCGTTCCCCTCAGGGTCTGCAGGCCAGCAGATCCATTTGATGGGGGTCTGGGTTTCTGAAAAACACCTGGGAACATATGTTAAGATGTTATCTTTAGCTTCTATAGGGAACAAAACATCTCATGACTCTAACCTCCCTGGTTATTGTTTTAAGCTACTATTTCCTTCTTGCTTATCAAGTTGCTCATGTTCTTTTCCCTTGAAGGAACGTGAGATTTTCCTTTATTTCTATGCTTAGAGGGATCTTGCAGGCCCCTACCAGGGGTCCCTACTCTGCTCAACGTCTTCCTACTTTCTATGACAAGCCTCTTGGGCTCTCTTTCTGAGGCCTCTCTGTGGTGTTAGGAGCAGGCTTGGCCTATTGGCAGGGCAGGGTGGAACATGTGGAGGAGCTAGAGCCCCAGGAGTAGCGCACAGCCAGTGGATACCCCAGCTTCCTCAGCCCTGAGAGGAGGCATCTCTAATGTGTGTCCCACACCATCTCCCAGGGTGTGCCAGTAGTTTTCAGCCCCATTTGCCCATGTCTGTAACCTGCTCATTAACTCACCATCCTT
Source organism: Piliocolobus tephrosceles (assembly GCF_002776525.5). NCBI lineage: Eukaryota > Metazoa > Chordata > Mammalia > Primates > Cercopithecidae > Piliocolobus > Piliocolobus tephrosceles. Next base: position 45,473,583 of record NC_045453.1, on the reverse strand, counting down.
CAATGCTACAAGGCTGGATGAACTGGGAGAGCTCACGGAATAAATATTGAAATTTCATTCTTTGAACGTTTATAAATAGAAATAGTTATATTGCATCATAAAAGTGTTGAATAAAAGTCATTACTGAGAAGTAATCTTACTGATTTTAAAAAATCTGCAAGATGTTTGAACTGGAAGGTATCTTAGCATTATTAGCCCCTGTTTTAATTTATGAGAAAACTGAGTATCTTTGGAGATTTTTAGGGAGAAAAAAGGCTTTCCACTATCCTCTTAGGTTCAGCACCTGAGGACTGTAAATTGAACGGACAAAGACACATTAATAGGAGAAGAAGTACAACTTTTATTGACGTTAAGGTTTTTATGTGCATGGGAACTTCTCAGAAAAGAAATGAAAACACAAACTAGAGGTTGGATTTGGGGGCTTATATAACATTTTAACAAGGGGTGATAAATTGTGGAAAAGCAACTAGACAAAAAATGGGAATTGAGGGTTTTTATGGGTGATAAATTGTGGGAAGGTGACTAGGAAACATAAGGAGGAAACTAATGGAAGATCAGGGCTATTTATTTATTTATTTATGTTAATAGAGATGGGGTCTCTCTATGTTGTCCAGGCTGGTCTCGAACTCCTGGGCTCAAGACGCCTGCCCATCTCAGCCTCTCAAAGTGTTGGGACTACAGGTGTGAGCCACGGCGCCCAGGACGATAAGGATTATTTCAGTAAGGTCTGTTTATGCAGACTAAACTTGGTGTGACTTTCCATTTCTGGTAATAAAAGTCAGTGTCCTTTTCCTGGTACAGAGGAACACCTTCCTCGAAGGAAAATTTATGCTCTGCTTTCAGGCAGATAAGGGAAAGGCAGATAAATTTTCCTGCATTTGTTGTTTCTCAATTGCCTTCAGTTTAAAATAATACTTATGCCAAAGTTGCATACTTTGGGGTGGCATATTCTGATCCCCTTTAGGTTCTAAGAGAACCCATGAGGATCCGGAAAGGAATGAGTTATGTAACGGGTAATCCTGACATAGAGAACATTTGATTTAAAGCTCAGAATTAAGAAGCAGAGGGGAAAACTAATGACCTTGAACTGAGAGTACAGAACACAAAAACCAGAAGTGTGTCAGGGATTTCTACATTGTATACCATGGAAGAGAAACCAGAAACTCTGAATGTTAAAGTTCAAAGGGAAGGCAGAAAACCTTCCCCTTCAACTTGTCAGCTTTAATGATAAAGAAATAGGGGTGTAGAGAAGTTAAGTGATTTGTCCACCAGGAGAGAGAGAGAGAGAGAGAGAGAGAAAGAGAGATAGATGGAATAAATGATTACAGAGCAAGATACTAGTTTGAAGGAACAGAAATCTCAACTCAAAATGTCTTAAACAGTAAGAAGATCACTATTTCTTACAAGTGTTGCTGGAGAATAGCATCAGGGTAATTAATTCGGTGGTTCCACAAGATCATCTAGGATCATATTCCACCCTTTTTCAGCTGCCCAGACCTCCACAAATCTTAAGATTTACTCCTTTATGGCTCTCAAATGGCTCCCTAGTTCCATGTGTTGTTTGCACATGGGTATCTGTCCAATAGAAAGAAATAAAGCTATTTACTCTGAGGTTGTTTCCTTTTGTCAGTAAGATACTGACAAAAGACTCCACCCAGACTTCTGTCCCACTTTATTAACCGAGATTACACAGATCACACATTTTATCAGCTAAGATTAAACAAACCACTGACAAGGAGATTCCCCTCCTTTTGGGCTGGAGAGACTGTCACCTGTCCTGTCTGCATGATTGCAGAGGAAGGTAATACACGGAGGAGGGTAAATACAGGAAGGGATTAGATTAGGAACCAGTGTGGTCTGTCTGGAACCCAGCATCCAGGAACTTTTGTGACCCAAACCAGGTTTGCTCCAGAATTTGGAGACGTGTCCATTAAAAGTTGTTGAAAATTAAGAATGATGATATGGATGATGAGGGTGAGATGCTCCTTAAATTACTGTAAGAGATCAAGGCTGTCACCTAGACTCTCATAAAGAAAGTGTTGACTTAATAACTGAAGATGAACCACATTCTTGGAGACTGTAAGGGGTCCATAAGTGGGGGCTGTTTGTGGCCAACAATAATGCGAATTTAAAAGGAGAGTAGAAATTCTTCCCGGTTTCACCCGTATGAAAGAGAGAGGGGTGCTTACTTTATCTCACCACAATTTTGTCCGTGGAAAGAGACCTTCTTGTGGCAGAGTAACTCTGCTAGAATGCCACGTGTGGAAGAGATGATCACACAAGATCTCCTATGTTCCCTCACACTGGTGTTCTGCATCTCTTCAATGCCTGAAAGCAACACTTTAATGATTACTTTGGCTTTCTAACTACCTTTGCCCTAGGAAAGAGGTGTCTTGGATGAAGAACTTGAGTACTTTGAATACTGAAAAGGCATTTCCTCTGCTGCAGATTTATAACCTGGCATCATTCAAATGTACAGACTAGTCTTTGACGGGGTGGGTCTGTGTATTAGTCCCTCTGATCAGAACCGGAAAACGAACAATTTTAATACCGGATGTGCAATGATGAGGCCCAGACCACAGGCACATGTTGTCCATGCCAAGGGATGACTTTGGAGGCCCTGCCTGGGCTATCAGCTGGCCAACCCAGGAACCCAGCTATCTCCCCTCCCTTCACCTACTGTCTAGTTATCACTGCATCTCAAGGCAGGACTCTGTGAGCTGACACATACCAAACCCGATGAGCTGCTCTTGGGGAGGTCTCCTGATTCCTTCCTGCCAGTTCCTCTGTAGTCCTTCGGCCCGCTTCAGACTCTCAGTTCCCAAGCCTTCCCCTTGGGCTGTGCAGACTCGGAGATTGATGAATGCACTGGGCCGCAGGGAGCTGCACAGAGTTCCGGCCTCCTGGAGGACATCAATTCGGCTCCCCCTTTTCCCTTTAGTGGTAATTAATGTCAGGATAACAGATGGAGGGTGGGGAAAATAAACCACAGTCTCACTTTCCACGATGGGGGAAAGGCTTTGTGGAGAAAGGAAGGGTTAAATTGTTAAGATCTCAAGACTTAAATTTCAGTTAAGTTTGGTGTTTGTTTTTCTTATTAGTTTGGAGAGAATTTGGCAAGAAAATGCAAGTACATCCTAATTTCTCAACTATATGCTGACTAAAAATTTTCTTTATGAAACTGGATATTGGGCCGGGCATGGTGGCTCATGCTTGTAATCTCAGCACTTTGAGAGGCCAAGGCGGGCAGATCACCTGAGGTCAGGAGTTCGGGACCAGCCTGGCCAACATGGCGAAACATTGTCTCTCCTAAGTAATACAAAAATCAGGAGGGGCATGGTGGTGGGCATCTGTAATCCCAGCTACTCAGGAGGCTGAGGCAGGAGAATCGCTTGAACCCGGGAGGTGGAGGTTGCAGTGAGCTGAGATCACACCACTGCACTCCAGCCTGGGCGACAGAGCAAGACTCTGTCTCAAATAGATAAAAAGTAAAATAAAATAAAATAAAAGTTGATATTGGCCAGATGCCATGGCTCACACCTGTCACCCAAGCACTTTGGGAGGCTGAGGTGAACCCATCACTTGAGCCTAGGAATTTAGACCATCCTCGGCAACATTGCAAAACCCTGTCTGTAGAAAAAATATGAAAATTAGCTGGGTGTGGTGGTGCACACCTGTAGTCCTAGCTACTCTGGAAGCTAAGGTTAGAGGATAGCTTGAGCCCAAAAGGTGGAGGCTGCAGTGAGCCGTGATCATGCCACTGCACTGCAGCCTGGGCGACAGAGGAGTGAGATTCTGTCTTAAACAAAACAAAACAAAAACTAGAGATAGATCCATCCAATGGGAAACCTCCTAAATATCAGGGAACCAGAAAGAATTCTGAGACAGTGGTTAGAGCATCTTAGACATTTATTTACTATTATAATTCTAAGCAAGTCAACTGGACATGTCTGTAAATACTGAAATACTTGTCCTACTGACATTATTATACGAAATTTTGTTTTTTTTTCTTTTATTGTTTTCCTACATAAAACTTTGATAAACTTTGGTTAGCTTTATCTGCCCATCCTCCATCTCCCTCCAGGTGAGACATCTGTTTTTTAGGAAACCACCCCTCCCTAACTCTTGGTCAAATTTCAGGTGAAGATGACCACACCCACCCCTCGCTGTAGCAGTGGTCAGATGATCCAGTACTGGAAAATCCACATATTCAATGGATCCCCAAAGATATTGGTCCAGAAATGGGGACTGGACCCAAGGCAAACCTAATGACTTTATTCTGTGATGCCTCTTTGACCACTTGGAAAAGAGACGTCCTCTTTCCTATGGTATTGCTAGCCATAGGAAGGGTATAAGCCTGAAGATACAGTGGGCCAATCCGATAATTATGTCACTATAAAGGAAAGCAGTAATGGACCATGTGGAAAGAGGAAGAGGTTGTGTGAACTGAATCTGGCCATGCCTGCCATCTCTATTACATGAGTCAATACGATCCTTTTTGTGTAACTCTATTTAAGCTGGAGAACTTATACATGGAAGAATTCTAATGCCATCAACAAGTTATGTCAGCTTTAACTTCAGATTTTTATCCCAATCACATCCACTACTCATCCTCTCTGCTGTTTCCATACAAATCCAAGCCAGTATAATGTGTCCATATATTGTACTTTCCAAAGTAACTCATGGCCCTTTTTTTCTTTTTTTTTTTTTTTTTGCTAGATTTTGTAATTAATTTTTCTTTTTAAAATTCTCATTTTAAAATAATTTATAATTTACAAAAATTTGAAAAATCAGTACAAAGATTTCCTGCATACCCTTTACCCAGCCTCTCCAAATGTTAACCTCCTAATCCATCACAGATAATGGGTTAATTCCAGGAAGTTAATACTGACACAATATTGTTAATTAACCTACAGGTGGCCGGGCATGGTGGTTCACGCCTGTAATCCCAGCACTTTGGGAGGCCAAGGCAGGCAGATCACGAGGTCAGGAGATCAAGACCAGCCTGGCTAACACGGTGAAACCCCGTCTCTACTAAAAATACAAAAAATTAGCCAGGCGAGGTGACAGGCGCCTGTCATCCCAGCTACTCGGAAGGCTAAGGCAGGAGAATGGCATGAACCTGGGAAGCGGAGCTTGCAGTGAGCTGAGATCACCACTGCACTCCAGCCTGGGCAACAGAGCGAGACTTCGTCTCAAAAAAAAAAAAAAAGAAAATTAACCTACAGGCTTTATTCAAGCGTCACCAATTGTTGCACTAACATTCTGTTCCTGGTCAAGGTTCCAGTCTATAGTTTTCTTGTCTCCTTGAGCTTAACTTAATCTGAGACCATTCCCCAGTCTTCATGATTTTGTGGCTCTGACACTTTTGAAGAGGATGTGTCAGTCATTTTACAAAATTTCCCTCAATTTAGGTTTGTCTGATGTTTCTTCAAGATTAAGTTCAGGTCATACACTGTTGGCAAGAACGGCCCAAAGGCGACATTGTGTCCCTCTCGGCGCATTATATCAGGAGGTACATGATGTTGCAGAGCAGGGGTCAGCAGATTTTTCTGTAAAAGACCAGACAGTAACTATTTCAGGGAAGGGACAACATATGCAGTCTCTGGCATATTTTTCTTTGTGTTTGTGCCTGTGTGTTTATAATGCTTTAAAAGTGTAAAATGCATTCTTAGTTCCTGGTGCACAGAAACGGACTGAAGGCTGGATTTGGCCCATAAGCCAAAGGACCCCATGTGTGGAGGGAACCTTCGAAAACATAAGCTGTTAAGGGCGTGCCTCTGCTTCAACTCCTCTTCCCCCACATTTGTGTTTTCACCTCACTTAGTAAAAGCTTGAGTCCTGTATTAGTTCTCTGCAGAAACAGAACCATGGAACAAATAGGATGTGTGTGTGTTTGTGTGTGTGTGTGTGTGTGTGTGTGTGTGTGTGTAGAAAGAGAGACAGAGAGACAAAGAGAGACAGAGAGAGAGATCTACTTTGAGGAATTGGCTCACGTGATTATGGAGGCTGGCAAGTCTAAAATCTATAAGGTGGGCTATTAGGCTGGAAACCCAGGGAAGATCCGATGTTGCAGTTGAAGTCAAAGGTTGCCTGCTGGCTGAATTTCCTCTTGCTCTGGTGAGATCAACATTTTGTTCTTTTCAGACTTTCAATGGACTCAATGAAGCCCACCTACAATATGGAGGCTAATCTGCTTTTCTCCAAGTTCACCATTTAAATGTCAAGCTCACTCAGAAATACTCTGATAGAAACCTTGAGCATAATGTTTGACCGAATATCTGTGTGCTGCGGCTCAGCCAAGTTGACAAATAAATGTAACTATCATCAGTTCTTGCCAAAGCTTATAGGATCCTTTGTGATCCAGTCCCAGTTACTTCTCCAACCTTCCGTTCACACTCTCCTACTTGATAACTGTGCTAGGTCCAGACCAGTGCTTCCCAAACTCTCCTGTGCCTCAGGCTCACCTAGAGGGCTTTTGAAAACAGATTTCTGGACCCTATACCCAGAGTTTCTGATTCAGTAGGTCTGGGGTGGCACCTAAGAATTTGTAGTTCCAAATATTTCTCAGGTGATGCTGATGCTGCTATCCTGTGGTTCACACTCTGACAATTACTGTTGTAGATATGTTCTTCTTCTTTCTCAACAAACAAAAACGAACAAAGTACCCTTTCAGCCTAGAGCCTTTGTCTGGATTTTCCTTCTGCCACAAAGAATCTTTCCCTAGATATTTGCAGAAAGTTCGATATTGGTAAATGCTTAATGACTGACTCTAAACAAACAAACAAAGAAACAAACAAAAGCCTCTTTCACAGCATTTGCTGGTTTCTAGTGTATAATTCCTCCTACCTGATTTTGAGCTACCAATATGATGCCCCGAATGTGGAGTTGGGAAGAGATGTTTTCCACTGGTTCTTGAGGTCCAGTGTGCGCTGGCTCAGCACACCACTGTTTGAGTGACATTTTCATGTCTCTGCTCAATGTGACCTCCCCTGAGAGGCTTCCTTGACCATCTGATAAAATAGCGCAACTGTCCCCCAACCATTCTATTTCTTTTTATTTTAGTTCATTGCATTTATTTCTACCTACTGTAGGTTTCTTCCCCTACTAAGTAGTAAACTCCAAGAAAACAAGAATTTTTTTTTTTTGTCTAATTCCATGCTATATTGTGACCTCAGTGCCTCGGTGATAGTAACTATTTGGTTCAGTGAATGAATGAATAAATTTATGTATGTATTTGTTGTCAGTCTCCCATATTAACCCACAGGTAATACCACAAGGGTGAGGGTTTTTTCTACTTTTGTTCACCATTGCATCCTCATCCCTGACACATAACAAGTATGGAAGGCATAATTTTTGAATTTTTTGTTTCTTAGGAATGGAGTCTAACTACATTTCACAGGCTGGACTTGAACTCCTGGGCTTATTTAATTCATCAAGTTGTGAGAATAACAAAGAAAGTGGGAAATTATGATACAAACGTACAAAGAGCTTTATACCTATCCAGCCTCTAAACATGTGGAAGGAAAATGTCTAGCTCTGTGATGGGGGGACATAGACAAGGAAGATCTTGGGACACCTTTCCCATTTTAATAATCCTATTTGCCGATGGGAAGAAACCAACACTTTAAGTGGAATCTGTCTCAGAGTCTGCTCCTAGGAGATCCCAAACGGAGGCACAGGGCTAAGGGGTTATGATTACTTTTCTTGGTTGCTACTCTTTGGGAGTTTACCGTTGAAGAAGCTACGACCTTCACACAGTTATGAGAGCACAAGATTGACAAGTCTACCTTCCTCCAAAGAAGTGTTTGCAGCGGCTCTTTGGAGGGAGATCCAATCCAAGAAGCCAGAACTTAGCAAAATGTTCTAAGGATCAAGAGCAAATAATACCCAGTTACAGAAGTAACCCCTTTATAAGTTGGCTTGTCAGACCATGTCCCTGAAAAGGCAAAACTGTTCAGGGAACCTGGTGAGTGTCAGCCCAAGAAATATGGGCAGCTCATCTACATATCTTTTAGTGACCTTCTGGAATGACAGCCAAGCCACCAACGCTTCCCTGTTTGCAAATGATAGAGATCTCATTTCTGGGGACGACAGGATTGATGTGGCAGCCGCAGTGCCATTAGACCTGGAAGATTCTCTGTTCTCATTACTGTCTCCTGGCAACATAGCACCAGATGCCGCCGTGAATATTAATGATCCTCATTCATGTAACCTTTAGTGCCTTCCTCCAAATCACCCAGGCTGCAGCCGGGGACTGCTGCTATCTGCTTCTACTGTTTCCATCTCAACAAATCTCTTCTTCTCCTCCTGTTTAAGAAAAGAATTACTAATGAGATTTTTATCTAAGGAGAGGGTTTCTACCTCTCAATGGAGATGCCCACTTTCCAAGTCATACCCTTTTTGCCAAGAAAGATAACAGCATCCCCATTCTGCTGGAGCTTGTGAGCAATCACTTTCATTGACTTTATCAGCTGGATGGAATATGTAATTTGTCTAATATCTTTGTGTGTTCATATGCAGGGCTTAAAAATCTACATGGAATTGGGCAAAACAGGAAATTAATACGACTAAAATCTCAGTGGGGTTCGTGCTCTTCATCAGCTTTCACCAAGTGCAGGGCTGGCATCATGCATGTAATGATGGGTTACCCCAGACTCTGTCTGACTCGAGGTCCTTGGCTTCTCACGCAAAGGCCTACCCTTGGAAAGGCAAGGAATATCAAATGCTTCCACCCGGGCTGCCTAACCCCTTCAGCCCTTCGCTTTGTTTCTTCAGATCTCTGAGATACTGGCCAGAGGTTCTTCCTGAGGGTAATTTAAGGCACTTCAGATAGTAAAATGTCCCCACTGTTCCCTCCATTTCTTCCCTTCCTCTAGTATTTAGTAAGAGGTATAAATTAGTGGTTTCAGAATACAAACTTTAGAGGCAGCCAGGTGCATGCATGAATCCTGGCTCTAGGATCCTGAACCTGTTGCTCAAACTCACTGAACCTCGATTTCATATCTGTAAAGTGTGAATAAAGGCACCTACTGCACCCAGGCTGTCAATACACTAAGTGATATTACATATGTGAAATGCTTAGTCCAGTGTCTGATATATAGTTAGGACTTTAAAAAAATGGCCTGGTGTGGTCGATTGTTTTATCAATGGCCCTTGATGAAACAGTCTTCCTGGTATGGGACACAACTTACCTTGACTTTATTTTTTCTTTTCTTTTTTTTTTTTTTTGAGACAGAGTCTCGTTCTGTTGCCCAGGCTGTAGTGCAGTGGCACAATCTCGGCTAATTGCAGCCTCTGCCTCCCGGGTTCAAGTGATTCTCCTTCCTCAGCCTCCCAAGTAGCTGGGACTATAGGCATGCGCCACCACACCAGGCTAATATTTGTATTTTTAGTAGAGACATGGTTTCACCATATTGGACAAGCTGGTCTCGAACTCTTGACCTCAGATGATCCACTCACTTTGGCCTCCCAAAGTGCTAGGATTATAGGAGTGAGCCACCATGCCCGACCTCACCTTGACTGTTCAGATCCTTAAGACAGTTGCTAAGGAAGACGTGTATGGTGCAAAGCATATTTGTACACTGTTCTTAGGGGAACAGTGTTTTACTCAGATGGACTCCTATGTTGGTCTCTTGACACTTGTTAGCTTTTCTAATGTGCATTCAAGAAAGCATCACTGAGCTGAGAAAATGAGCTTACAAACGAACCCAGTTCTTCTCTCCTGCCTTAGATGGAGATTTGTGGGTGTTCTAGGTCATCAGAGGGATAGAAGCTTCTGGAACCTCCCGTTCCTGAGAGCTTAGATAGAGGGCAATCTTGTTGATGACTTCTTACTCCTTCAGGGCTGACTTTGTCTCCCAGTGGAGTAAGTTACCACATACCCGAAATGGTCCCCAAGTTTCCATCATTAGAAATGCATTTATTGGCCAGGCATGATGGCTCACGCCTGTAATCCCAGCACTTTGGGAGGCCGAGGCAGGTGGATCATCTGAGGTCAGGAGTTCAAGACTAGCCTGGTCAACATAGTAAAACCTTATCTCCACTAAAAATACAAAAGTTAGTCAGATGTGTTGGTGTGTACCCGTAATCCCAGCTACTCGAGAGTCTGAGGCAAGAGAATCACTTGAACCCAAGAGGCAGAGGTTGCAATGAGCCGAGATCACCCTATTGCACTCCAGGCTGAGCAACAGAGCAAGACTCTGTCTCAAAAAAAAAATATAAAAAACAAAAAAATCTCCACCCATATTTGTTTGGGTTAAACTTTGTAAACTCTAAAAGCCTCCTAGGAAATTCAGATATCCTCAAAGGATGTCACATTTATCCAGTTAACTCCTCATTGTGAGACAGGACGTTTATATTGCCGGGCAGCCAACACGGAGGCATTGCTCTAGGGCAGTGCTATCCAACAGAACTGTAATGTGAGTCCCAGGTGTCATTTTAAATTTTCTAACAGCTGCATTAAAAAGTATAAACAGGTGAAATTAATTTTAAAACATTATTTAACCTGTTTCAAACTCTTGTTATGTGTTTTTTTTTTTTTTTTTTTTGAGACAGGGTCTGGCTCTGTTGTTCAGGCAGGAGTACAGTGGTGTGGTCATGGCTCACTGCAGCCTTGACCTCCCAGGCTCAAGGGATCCTCTCACGTCAACCTCCGGAGTAGCTAGGACTACAGGCATGCACTATTGTGCCTGGATAATTTTTAAAATTACTTGTCTCAACATAGGGACTGGGGGCTCCCTACATTGCCCACACTGTTCTTGAACTCCCGGGCTCAAGCAATCCTGCCACCTTAGCCTCCCAAAGTTCTGGGATTACAGGTATGAGCCACCGTGCCCTGCCTTCTTTTTATTTCAATGTATAATCAATATTAAATAATTATTAATGACATATTTTACATTCTTTTTGGACCAAGTCTTAAAATCTAGTATGATGTTTGCACTTGCAGCACATCTCAATTTGAACTCCCTGCATTTCTGGTTTTCAATGACCACATAAAGCCAGTGGCTACTGTGCTGGACAGACAGGTCCAGAGACCCAGCTTAGTGGATTGTACAGTGGGGACAATAATCCTGATTGCATAGCATGCTGTGCTCATTAAATGAGATCATGTCTGAAAATGCTGTGTCATCCTTGTAGGACCACACAGGGTGTTTTAAAAGTCTTTGTGCAGTTTCAAGTTTTAATAACTTCAGAAGTTGCAAACTTACAAAAACCAGGGTTTGGAAGTTTGATTGTTTAAATTTGTTTGACACATATTTACTTTAACATATTTTCTTTTATTATTCATTTATTTATTTATTTTGTGGAGACAGGGTCTCACTATGTTGCCCAGTCTGATTTCAAACACCTGGCCTCAAGCAATCCTTCTGCCTCAGCCTCTCAAAGTCCTGGGATTACAAGTGTGAGCCACAGTGCCCTGTTATGAATTTTAAATAATACATTTTAAATTAATTTCTTTTTTGAGATGGAGTCTTACTTTGTAACCCAGGCTGGAGAGCAATGGCATGATCTCAGCTCACTGCAACCTCCGCCTTCCAGGTTCAAGCAATTCTCCTGCCTCAGCCTCCCATGTAGCTGGGATTACAGGCATCTGCCACTATGCCTGGATAATTTTTGTATTTTTAGTAGAGATGGTGTTTCACCATATTGGCCAGGCTGGTCTTGAGCTCCTGACCTCAGTGATCTGCCTGTCTCGGCCTCCCAAAGTGCTGGGATTACAGATGTGAGCCACAGCGCCCTGCCAAATTAAATTTTAAAATGTGCAACTGTTTCTGGGTGATGCTTTCCAGACTGCGGGTTGGTAGCAGGTTCTGTTGCTCTTAGACTGTTTTTGGTAGGGACAGTCACATCAAAACTGTCATGTATGTATGGAAGCCTCAGTTTTTGGATGATCACTAACAGCAGCTGATGAAAGTTTACAACATTCAATAATTGATGAGAGTGATACATAGCATAAGATGATGGTTATGTTGAATTAATAAAAACATTACTATTTCAACATTTTCATAATTAACCTTTCTGGTGCTATTTGTTGTAAGTTAGTAGATTTATACTTCTGAAATCATAAAAGCTTAAACTTGCACCAGCCTTTCAGACATCCTGTATTTATGTTACTCACCATGGAGGTGGTGAGAATTGCTTTTCCCCAATCACTCCTAGCCTGTCTCCACAAAATTATCCCCAAAAGAGCTATGCTGCAGAGATTGTTATACCAGCTCTGACAGTCAAGCAGTCAGTGGTGGCGGACAGCCCTTACATGACCTGAAAAATTCCTCATCCTAATTTGTCTTTGGGAATTAGGACCTTCTACCCACCTCAGAGAGGTGGCAGATATTTTTCCTGCTCTGTGGGACAACTGAACTGCTTTGCCTTTTTCTGGAAGCACTGAAGGGAAGAACTCTGCAACTATGCACAGTATTCCTGGACATTTATATAAACTGCCATGTCTTGGTGAAGCATAGTAGTAAAATTGATAATAATGAAAAACCTACCAGGAATATATAAATAACTTGGTTTCAAAATCAGTAGACTCCATGAATCTGAAGGCTATGACTAAGATTCACATTAGTCAACTCAGCTAACTTTGTGCTTATTAAGAAAAAGCGTCCCTTCCTCTGAGACAAATAGTCCTGCCCCAGTATACATGGCTTAGTGAGTGGAATGTGACTGGATTTCACCCTCAACTGAACTCTTTGATTGGGTGTGTTCGTAGACAATCTGTACAATTGTTCGTGGTGGCGCTGGCTACTACCTCTTAAGACAGAAATAGTACAACGAATAGGGCAGAAATCTAGCTGGCTCATGAACCAGTTTGGATAGACCAGGTTTCATTGGTTGGGCTATGGTCCACTCCGTTGCCTTTAAAAATTAAACAAATAAAATACTCAGCTTTTGAAGACAGGAAAAGTGAAAAACATGAAATGTCCCTAATTTTATTTATTTATTTATTTATTTATTTATTTATTTATTTATTTATTTAGAGACAGAGTCTGGCTCTATTCCCAGGCTGGAATGCAGTGGCTGATCTCAGCTCACTGCAGCCTCTGACCCCTGGGTTCAAATGATTCTCCTGCCTCAGCCTCCTGAGTAGCTGGGATTACAGGCACCCACCACCACGCCCAGCGAACTTTTTGTATTTTTAGTAGAGATGTTTCACCATGTTGGCCAAGCTAGTCTCAAACTCCTGACCTCAGATGACCTGCCCTCCTTGGTCTCCCAAAGTGTTGGGATTACAGGTATGAGCCATTGCCCCTGGCCCTTAATGTTATTTGGAAGCAGTGAAAATCAACTTCTGGCCTCTGCCACTAGACTAAAGACATTCCATTTCATTAATATTTTCTGTGCTTTCCTCAGAGCAATTGAATATATCACGTGTCACAAGACCAAATTACATTTATTCCCCATAATTTAAAACTGGAATTTGAGCCAAGAGAACCCAGAAAGGAGAAAATGATTTCTTAACACTGTCTAAATGGATTGCACTGTTCCCAAGTGAGGCCACAGCCCTTCAGACCAGAAGACTACACACATTTATCCAATGAATGTAGAAATAACACTGAAATTATGTCGAGTTCATTTTCTCTGGCTTTGATTAGAGATTAAACAATTCGCAAAGAATGGTAAAAACAAGAGAAAATATACATTTCCCATGTGTTCGAGCAGATGGTATATGGAAACTCAATGAACTGATGATAAAAATACATACCCATAGTATTGACAGTTATTGGTGTAAAGAGAATTTGGAAAAATCTAACTGGCTTTGATGATGAAGACACTATTTTTTGGCTTCATTATTCTAACTGAAAATGGAAAGAGAACTTGTTTCCAGTTTCAGAAAGAATTTCAGAACTACCCAGACACTTCCTATAATTGCACCATTACTTTTAGTGAGGATGACAGGTCAGGAAATCTTCATTTTCTAGTGCCTTTCCTTTTTCTCTGTCACCTACGCATGCAAACACACATATTTCAGTCTGTCACAATTTAATGGAACAGTTAGTTCCTTTCAACTTAATTGTCTCCCTCACAGCCTGTGGTCATAATCTGGACTCATCCAGAGAAATGAGTGGAGGGAGTTCAGAAAAGCTCCCATTTCAGCTGCTGTGTGGAGCAGACACCATTGGTATCCTGCCTATATCCCGTCACACTCACCATTCCAATGCCAGCCGAGGGCATCCTCCTACAACATCGCTACTCCACCTGAGGGCTTTCTCTCAGTCTATGACTGAACCAAGTCAGAAACACCAAAGAGTAAATGCCATCAGGAGCATCACTCAGTCAGTGATGGATAACAAGTGGAGAATACATACCTCAGCTTCCTCCCCCTTAAGTGGGACAACTTTGAAGTGTGTTCTAGACTGTTTCCTCTCCTGGAAGAGAAGGGTGTCCAGTGAAATGTGAATTTCAGATAAACAGTGAATAATTTTTAGTTAAGTATATACTAAATATTGCATGGGTCATTCTCGTACTAAAAAATTTAAAAAATTCAAGTTTAATGGAGCATCCTGTATTTTTGTTTGCAAAATGTGGCAACCCCACCTCAAAGGGATTGAGTCCCAGTTGCCCACATGGTGACCTGCTGATATTGTAGCCTGTGTTGGCATCCTTCCCTGTACCATTTCACTTCTGTCCTGTGGAGGCTTCCTGGGCTTCCCTCCTCCCTGAGGTCAGGTTCCCTGGAAGCTGATCTGAGAATGACAATTCTCACACAAGTGAGTTATGGAGGAAATGCTTCAGGACAAACCTGTAAAGAAGGTCAGGGGAAGGAACTGAGCAAGGACCTGGTTTTAGGAGAAGTCTGGCTTCTGCCTGATCCCACAGTGCACTGGGGAACATGACTGACATCACAGAGTTGTCATACCTTGAGTTTGAAGGGACTGACCTTTGCCCCATCCCCAACTCCTCACATTAGTCAGTCACTGGCTGTGGTCTACCCAGATGGAGCGTACACTGGAGGGGATACAGGAAGGCACCAGCGACATCTACAACACTCCTGAACAACTCGCCCTCAGGGCTTGTTTCCAGGCAAGCTGAAGCTAAAAGCATTGAACTGCTGGTAAAGTCCTTGATGGCACCTAATTCCACAAGGATAGTCATTCCTCTAAAGACTAAATTCCATGAATTCCCTGAGGGCTGGGACTGCAACTTATTTGCAGTACTTCACACATAATAAATGGTCAATAAATATTTGATGAATTGAATTGTACATAGAAACAAAACTGATATATCTGCAATGTAAACATTAATACAAAACATATGTTTGTTTAGTACTTACTGCCTGCCATATAATAAACTAGGCACTCAATTAAGTAACGCTTCACTCTTTCGTGTGTGTGTGTGTGTGTGTGTGTGTGTGTTTCTGTTTTTATTTTTGGTTCTGGTTGTTGTTTTTGGAGTAGCTCAATTTCAAAATTCAGTGAACAAAAACCATTGCAATCGTGTCTCAGAAATACCCTGGAACTAGTCCCAAGTTTTAGTGAATTAACAAAATACAGGAACTCGAAAAGCCCTGCTGAGTGTCACT
This sequence comes from Piliocolobus tephrosceles, assembly GCF_002776525.5. Taxonomy (NCBI): domain Eukaryota; kingdom Metazoa; phylum Chordata; class Mammalia; order Primates; family Cercopithecidae; genus Piliocolobus; species Piliocolobus tephrosceles. The sequence goes on along the minus strand of NC_045453.1, from coordinate 45,458,057 downwards.
GAAGCACAGATGGCAGCAGCTAAGAGATGGAAGTTGAGGGATGATTAAAGACCTGCTTTCCTGAAATAGTTCCCCTGGTGGTCTCTCCTTTTTGTGTAGGCAGCTAACTATGTCAAGGAAATGTGTGGTACCACAGGAACTGTTGGTGAGCGCCAGAAAGCCCAGTTGTCAAAGTTTCCATTGCTTAGATCTCGAGATGCTGCCTTTCCCAAAGAAGCCACCTAACCCGACCGACACGGCTTAGTGGGCTCTGAATCTCCAGGGTATGGGCACCGGAAGAGGAAGAGAGACAGATGGCATACGGCAGCACCAAGTGTTGATGTGCTCATCCTGGGCTGGGGCAGTGCCACCCAGCTCTGGTGGAGGGAGTTGCAGAGGGCATGGGATGCAGGACAAACTAGATTTCGTGGAACTCAGTCAGTACTGGATCGCGTCAGATATAAAAGAGAATGGCCAGAGTTCCAAGCATGGGAACCATGGCAAGAGCAGATACAATGTGCCTTTGGGTCTTTAAGTGCCCCTGTTTAAAGACAGAATTGGTCCCAGAGGTAGTTAGCCCACCATCTTGGGGACTGGAGGAACAGAGGCAGGAGTCCAGAAAAGGATTTCCTTTTCAAAGGAAAAGGTCCAGAATATTTGATGCTGTGCAAAGTTGGGATAGGGGTGTGCGCACATTCAGCCAAACCCTGGGCAGACAGAGTCAGTAGTAAAGCTTCAAGTTCAGAGCATGGAGCTGGGAGTGGGAAGGGGTGAGGACTGGACAAAACTATAGAGGCTGAAGCAGAAATAAGGGAATGTTAAAGAGAAAGCGAATGGTCAACTACTTTGGAAAACTCTTTGAAAGCATACATGAAAGCTACACATTTACATATCCTGTTATCTGGGAATTTCACTCCTTCCTACATACCCAACAGAAATGTGTCCATGTGTTCAGCAAAAGTTATGTACATAGAGACTGTAACAGCATTATTTGTGACAGCACAAAACTGAAACAACCCAAATGTTCTTCAACAGTAGAATGGACAATTGTGGTCTGTTCGCATCATAGAATACTACTTAACAGTAGAAATCTAATATTAAAGGCAAAAGCATGGATGCATCTCACAAGCATAACATTACGTGAAAGACTCCAGGCACCCAAAAGTATGTACTTTAGGGTTCCATTGATATGAAGTATAAGAACAGCCGAAGCTAATCTACATTGCTAAAAGTCAGAAGAGTGGTAATCTTGGTCCAGGAGGGATTAGTGGCTGGAAGTGGGCACTGAGGCTGCTGGTGAGCTGGTGATGTTCTATTTCTTTATCTTGTTGCTGTTTACTTTGTTACAATCATGGATTCCGTTTGTGAAAATTCCCCCCAGCTATACACTTAAGATTTATTCTGTATGTATATTATTATTTTTTGAAATTTGCTTACTCTTTGTTTTGTTTGTTTGTTTGTTTTTTGAGATGGAGTTTTGCTCTATTGCCAGGCTGAGTGCAGTGGTGCCATCTCAGCTCACTGCAACCTCTGCTTCCTGGGTTCAAGCAATCCTCCTGCCTCGGTCTCAGTCTCCTGAGTAGCTGGGACTACAAGCACACGCCACCATGCCCAGCTAATTTTTGTATTTTTAGTGGAGACGAGGTTTCACCATGTTGGCCACGATGGTCTCAATCTCTTGACATTGTGATCCACCTGCCTTGGCCTCCTGAAATGCTGGGATTATAGCTGTGAGCCACCGCGCCTAGTCTATTTATTTTTATTTAAGCTCTGAGGTACATGTGCAGGATGCGCAGTTTTGTTGCATAGATAAACGTGTGCCATGGTGGTTTGTTGCGTCTACCAACCCATGGGGGAATTAAGCCCAGCATGCATTAGCTATTTTTCCTAATGCTCTTCCTTCCCTTACCCCACCTTCGACAGGCCCCAGTGTGTATTGTTCCCCTCTTTGTGTTCATGTGTTCTCATTGTTAAGTTCCCACTTATAGGTGAAAACATGCAGTGTTGGTTTTCTATTCCTGCATCAGTTTGCTGAGAATAATAGCTTCTAGCTCCATCCATGTCCCTGCAAAAGACAGGATCTCATTCCTTTTCATGGCTGCATAGTATTCCTATGTTCTGAATGGTATTGCCTAGATTTTCTTCTAGCGTTTTTATAGTTTTGGGTTTTACATTTAAGTCTTTAATCCATCTTAAGTTAGTTTTTGTATAAGGTGTAAGGAAGAGATCCAGTTTCAGTTTTCCGCAGATGGTTAGTCAGTTCTCCCAGCACACTTATTAAGCAGGGAATCCTTTTCCCATTGCTTGTTTTTGTCAGGTTTGTTGAAGATAAGATGGTTGTAGATGTGCAGTCTTATTTCTGAGTTCTCTATTCTGTTCTATTGGTCTAAGTGTCTGTTTTTTGTTTTTTGTTTTTTTTTTTGAGACGGAGTCTCGCCCTGTCACCCAGGCTGGAGTGCAGTGGCCGGATCTCAGCTCACTGCAAGCTCCGCCTCCCAGGTTTACGCCATTCTCCTGCCTCAGCCTCCAGAGTAGCTGGGACTACAGGCGCCTGCCACCTCGCCCGGCTAGTTTTTTGTATTTTTTAGTAGAGACGGGGTTTCACCATGTTAGCCAGGATGGTCTCGATCTCCTGACCTCGTGATCCGCCCGTCTCAGCCTCCCAAAGTGCTGGGATTACAGGCTTGAGCCACCGCGCCCAGCCAAGTGTCTGTTTTTTTACCAGCACCCTGCTGCTTTGGTTACTGTAGCCTTATAGTATAGTTTGAAGTCAGGTAGTGTGATGCCTCCAGCTTTATTCTTTTTGCTCAAGATTGTCTTGACTATAAAAGCTCTTTTTTTGTTCCATATGAATTTTAAAGTAGTTTCTTCTAATTCTGGGAAGAATCTCAGTGGTAGTTTAATGGGAATAACTTTGAATCTATAAATTACTTTGGGCAGTATGGCCATTTTCACAATATTAATTCTTCCTACTCACGAGCATGGAATGTTTTTCCATTTGTTTGTGTCCTCTCTGATTCAGTGGTTTGTAGTTCTCCCTTGAAGAAGTCCTTCATTTCCCTCGTTAGCTGTATTCCTAATTATTTGATTTGCTTTGTAACAATTGTGAACGGGAGTTCATTCATGATTTGGCTCTCTGCCAGTCTGTTATTGGTGTATAGGAATGCTTGTGACTTTTGCACATTGATTGTATGTCCTGAGACTTTGCTGAAGTTACGTATCAGCTTAAGGAGTTTTGGGCCTGAAATGATGGGGTTCTCTAGATATAGGATCATGTCATCTGCAAGCAAAGACAATTTGACTTCCTCACTTCCTATTTTGAATACAGTTTATTTCTTCCTCTTGCCTGCTTGCCCTAGCCAGAACTTCCAATACTATGTTGAATAGGAGTAGTGAGAGAGTGCATCCTTGTCTTGTGCAGGTTTTCAAAGGTAATGCTTCTAGCTTTTGCCCATTCAGTATGATATTGCCTGTGGGTTTGCCATAAATGGTTCTTATTATCTTAATGTATGTTCCTCCAATACCTATTTTATTGAGAGTTTTTAACATGAAGGGATGTTGAATTTTATTGAAGGTCTTTTCTGCCTCTATTGAGATAATCATGTGGTATTTGTCATTAGTTCCATTTATGTGATGAATTACATTTGTTTACTTATATGCGTATGTTGAACCAATCTTGCATCCCCTGGATGAAGCTGGCTTGATCACGGTGGATAAGTTTTTGGATGTGCTGCTGTATTTGGTTTGCCAGTATTTTATTGAGAATTTTTGCATTCATGTTTATCAGGGATATTGGCCTGAAGTTTTCTTTTTTTGTTGTATCTCTGCCAGATGTTGGTATCAGGATGATGCTGGCCTCATAGAATGAGTCAGGGAGGAGTCCTTGCTTTTCAATTGTTTGGAATAATTTCAGAAGAAAGGGTATCAGCTCCTCTTTGTACCTCTAGTAGGATTCAGCTGTAAATCCATCTGGTCTTGGGCTTTTTTTGGTTGGTAGGCTATTTCTCACTGCCTCAATTTGAGAACTTGTTACTGGTCTATTCAGGGATTCAGCTTCTTCCTGGTTCAGTCTTGGGAGGGCGCATGTGTCCAGGAATTTATCAATTTCTTCTAGATTTCCTAGTTTATTTGTATTGATATTTATTATGTATGTATACTATTATTCAATAAAACATTAAATAAAGTTAGAAAAAAATAAGAACTATTGAATAGATAAGACAAAATTCATCTGTGTCCTAACTTTGCTGAGTGCTCCTTGACTATGTCATTTTATTTTCTATAGAATGTGCAAAAGGGGGATGTGAGACTGAATTTAGGTAATCAAATAGCATTGACTTTTCTTTTTTTTTTTTTTTTTGAGACAGAGTCTCACTCTGTCACCCAGGCTGGAGTGCAATGACACAATCACAGCTTGCTACAACCTCAATCTTCCTGGCCTCAGGTGAGCTTCTCACCTCAGCCTCCCAAGTAGTTGAGACTATAGGTGTGCACCACCATCCCTGGTTAATTTTTTTGTAATTTTTTTTTATAGAGAAGGGGTTTAATTGTGATGTTGCCCAGGCTGATCTCTGTCGGGAGACCCCCTGAAACTATTGCTACAGAATGAAAGATGAAATGCTCCTGATTATTGTAAATACAAAATTGTATGCAGGATTGTGTAAAGACAATGCCCAGGTTGGACTGCCAGAATGAACCAACAGCGTGTGATGTGCTTCCCCCTGCAAAGAGCCTATGAACAGACTTGCAGTCAGGGAGGCTTCACATTACCAAGATTCCTATCCCAGAAAAGCAGATGTTCACAGCTCTGGGAATGGAATGCAACCCTTATGGAGAGCCTATAAACAGACGCATGGGGGGGGGCGCCTGTCCATATGGATAAAATAGGGCTATAAACGCCTCATCTTGCCATGGCTCTTCTAGGCCTCTTTAGGGTTAAGACATACTCCCTCCTGAGAAATTCTGGTCCAACCGGTTGTCTAACTTCACGTCCTGTTTCTATGAATTGTTTGTAACCAGCTTTTGCTGCAACTATTACTGCTGACTAATATCTTGCTAATCATAGGTTATGGAAAGACTGTGTTCCTGTTTTGAGGCTCTGCTAGAAATTACTGATGCACACACTATATTGTAAATTCTTATCTCTGTATACTGTACTTCTGCATACGGATGTTATGTTAAAGAGCTACTTCATCCCCAGGTGACCATCTCACCTCATAATCAAATGACCCTAAATCCCTCACTAACCTACCCTGCCTTCACTAAACTTAATAATAAATGCTGGCATATCCAGTGCATTGTTGGCACCACGGGACCAGAAGGCAGTGACTCCCCTGGACCCAGCTTTCACTATCTTGTGTGTGTCTATTATTTCTCGACCTGCTGATCCGCCTGGCAACAAAGAGAGAGCCCCATTGCATTGTGGGCTGCTGATCTGATTCCGCAATATCTGACAACGTGGCCTTCTTTGTTCCTGCTCAGTGCACTCTGAGTGCGGGTTTGTGACGACTAGTCTTCAGTCTCGAAGGTAAGGTCTCCAGGTACACTTTGTCCGACTCTCCCCTCTTTTTGGGTTTGTCGACTGGTAATATTCCAGGATTATTATGGGACAATTGTAGTCTAAACACTAGGCTTATCTGTCTTTTATTAAACTTCTTCTTAAACAAGGTGGAATCAAGGCTGATTCCAATAACCTTATTCTCTTATTTCAGACTATTGAAAAATATTGTCCTTGCTTCCCTGACAAAGGTTCTATGGACCTGTTAGACTGGGATAGAGTTGGTGTCACACTCCGCCAACTCATGAGAGATGGTGTTTTACTTCCTATTTCTGTTTGGACTGACTGGGCTCTTATTCGTGTTGTTTTACTTCCTTTTCAGTCTGGTGATCCTCTTCAACTGCCACAAGTTAATGCAGATGGTGAACCGCTCCCTTTACCTCGGGTAGCTGACCCTCCTACTAGCCCTCCTCCTGATGATGAGGAAGAATTCAGTCTCTCCTTGTTTTCTCCCCAAGAGGAGGAACCTGGTGATGATCCCCTCCCTCTGCCTCCTATCTTGGAACCTGTATATGTTAACTCTTCTTCTACTAAGCCATTTCCCCCTCTGCCAGAGGAGGACATGTGGCATTAATCTAAATGGCCTGTTTTCACGTTCCTCTCGTCCTTTTGGACCTCCCCCATCTTCTAAGCCTGCTGTTTCTTTCGATACTCTGGGACCCATTCTTTCAGAGGCTTGGAATCTTGCTTCCCCCCGGCCTGTGTCCCGGTGCCCTCACTCTCCTTCTCTTCCTCTGCCCCTGCACAATGGATGTATGAGTCACCTGTTTGGGTAGAGCAGTGGCTACTTTCCAAACACAAGTTGGAGGCTTTAATTAAAAATTGTTAATGATTTACTACAAGCAAACACTATTGAGCCCTCCTTATCTCCATGGAACTCACCTGTGTTTGTTGTACAAAAAAAGTCAAGAAAATGGAGGATAATAACAGACTTAAGAGCTGTTAAAGCAGTTATTAAACCTATGGGGGCATTACAACCCAGTATGCCGTTCCCCTCCATGATTCCTAAGGAGTGGCCTTTAATTATCATTGACCTTAAAGACTACTTTTTTCATATTCCTTCAGACAAGTCAGACTGTGAAAAATTTTCTTTCACTATACCATCCATTAACAATTCAGCTCCTACAGCTAGATATCAATGGAAAGTTTTACCTCAAGGACTGATTAACAGTCCTACTGTTCGTCAGTTGTTTGTTGGTACTGTGTTACAACCTATCTGACAGACTTTTAAAAATAATTACATTCTTCATTATGTGGATGATATACTGATTGCTGCCCCCACTAAAAATGAATTCATTCAATATTTTACCTCTTTAAAATTAGCTGTTGCCAATGCAGGACTTCACGTTGCTCCTGAAAAATTCTACAAGTCACTCCTTTCCTGTGCTTAGGAATGCAGCTAGAAGCTCACCCCATTAAGCCACAAAAAGTCAAACTTCATACTGACAATTTAAACACCTTAAATGATTTTCAAAAATTACTAGGTGACATCAATTATCTCAGACCAACCCTAGGCATTCCTACTTATGCATTATCTCATCTATTTGCCACTTTATCAGGAGATACAGATTTAAACAGTCCTCACTCTATCTGAACCAGCAAAACGAGAGTTGTCTTTTCTAGAACAACGAGTGAGAGAGACACAAGTCTCTCATATTGACCCAAATTTACCTTTACAATTTTTAGTTTTTCCTTCCATCCACTCTCCTACAGGACTTAGAGTACAAAGTGATTCTCTAGTTGAATGGGTATTTCTTCTTAATTCAGCTTCTAAAACTCTTTCAATATATGTTGATCAAATAGCCACTTTGATTGGGTTAGGATGTCAATGTATCACCAAAATTTCTGGCTTTGATCCAAACATTATTGTGGTCCGTTTGTCAAAAAATGAAGTTAAAAATGCCTTTTCTACAACTTTGTGCTGGCAGTCTAATCTGGCTGACTTCATTGGCGCTGTAGATAGTCATCTGCCTTAGTCAAAATTCTTTCAATTTCTATGAAATGCTTCCTGGATTCTACCAAAACTTACTTGTTCATCACCACTAGAGACAGCCGTTACCATTTTTACTGATGGATCCAGTAATGGAAAGGCAAGGTATGTAGGACCAAAAGATAAAGTGATTTCTAATCCATACACTTCTGTACGAAAAGCCAAGTTGTTTGCTGTTACCTCTGCATTGCAGGATTTTGGTCAGCCTCTTAATATTGTCTCTGACTCAGCTTATGTAGTCCATGCCACTAAGGCAATAGAAACAGCTACCATCAAAAATATTGCTGACACTAATCTGTTTTCCTTGTTCTCTTTGTTACAAAAAACTGTCAAAAACCAAAACCATCCTTTTTTTCATCACTCACATTTGTTCTCATACTAACTTGCCTGGACCTTTATCCACTGGTAATCATAAAGTTGATACTCTAGTTTCTCTAGCCATTACAGATGCAGAACAATTTCATCAACTCACGCATACTAATGCCTCAGGTCTTAAACATAAATATTCTCTCAGTTGGAAACAAGGTAAACAAATTGTACAACACTGTTCTCAATGTCAGGCTCTTGTCTTACTCACACAATCTCCCGGAGTTAATCCCCAAGTCCTTTCTCCTAATGTTATCTGGCAAATGGATATTACTCATGTTCCTTCTTTTGGAAAATTAGCTTATGTGCATGTCACAGTTGACACCTTTTCCAATTTCATCTGGGCTACCTGTCAAACTGGAGAAGCCACTTCTCATGTTAAAAAACGTATGTTTTCATGTTTTGCAGTTATGGGAATTCCCAGTGAGCTCAAAACAGACAAAGGTCCAACCTATTGCAGTAAAGCTTTTAAAAATTTTCTTGATCAGTGGCATATTAAACTTATTACTGGTACTCCTTATAACCCACAAGGCCAAGCTATTGTAGAAAGAGGTAACGGAACTTTAAAATTACAATTACTTAAACAAAAAGAGGGGGATAAGGAGTTGTCTACCCCTCACATACAACTAAACTTGGCATTGCTCACATTAAATTTTCTAAATATTCCTAAATCTAGTTCTGTTACTGTTGCCGAAAAACACCTCTCTGTTAACCGTCCTACAGTAAACCAAGGAAGGGAAGTATGGTGGAAAGACATTCAATCTAATATATGGTCAAAAGTTTCTATTTTAACGTGGGGAAGAGGCTATACTCATGTTTCCCAGGTGAACATCAGTCTCCTATTTGGATTCCTGCTAGACACGTGAAATTGTGTCCTGAAGACGCATGCAGCAAGGAGACAGAGAAATTTGCTGAAAAAGCACCACAACAGGAAACAACTAACACATCCAAACGTTAAAAAGAAGAAAATGACCACACTAACTCCTTTACAACAGGCAATCCGGTCAGCCATCCTGAACAACTTGTCTCCAGTGAGCCAGGTCTGGCTCAACCTCTGCCTCCTCCTGATGACACTGATCTTTCTACCTTCTGTCACCCCAAAGACTGTTAAAAACTATACATATTGGGCCTGTATTCCTTTTCCTCCTCTTATTCCAGCCATGACATGAATGGATGCTCCTACTGAGGTCTATGTCAATGATAGCATTTGGATGCCTGGTTCTGTAGATGATCGTTGTCCTGCCCAGCCTTCAGAAGAAGGAACCCCTTTCAATACCACTTTAGGTTTTAGGTATCCACCTTTGTGCCTGCGACCCACTAACGGATGTCTCTCACTAGATATTCAAACTTGGGCAGTCACACTACCATCTAGTCACTCTGTCCCTCCTTTAGGACATTTGGTATCAGGGCTCTCATTAAAACCTCTAAGGCAGATCAAAACGTGAATCACTGATTATATTCACACATCCCAATATAAGCGTTCAGGACCTGCATGTCCTCTCAACTTGTCTTCAAATGCTGACAATTTAATATGGAAGGATTGTGGTAGTTCAGAAGGAACAGTGTTATTTAATTCTTCTCACTACACCATTGTTGACTGGGCTCCTAAAGGTCATATTACTAATGATTGCTCTCAGGGTCACAGAGATTGTCAACATTTTCTCTATGATATTACTTACCAAAAAAGTAGTGACAAACCCTCCCCTATCATATCGTAGATTTAACTCCTTTTTTCCTTTTAAGTGGAAAGGGGCAGGGGTTGCCCCTCCAAAGCCAAGGCTTGTTGTTCCCCACTTAGCACCTGAACATTCAGAATTATGGAGATTAACTATAGCTATGACTGGTATGAGAATTTGGGCTGGAGAAAGTGTTATAAGCAAATCCACCTTGCCACCTCGAAAACTAAGACAACAGATTGATTCACACTACTATTTCCACACAGCCAAAAATATCACTAAGGCAATCATCAAAAGGTCAATTCAAAGATGGGACAGTAAAGATTATGAGGAACTATACCCCCCAGTTGCTAATGTTCCCCCACCATCTCTCATACAACCTATTCCCCCAACCCCACATTCGCAAAAAAAAAAAAAAAAATACCATCCCAAAATACATATACTATCTATATGGAGTCCAGCAAAACTGTACCACTTAAAAGTTGTGTTAAACCACCATATATGTTATTAGTTCAAAAACTAACATAATTACCTGTGTTAATTGTTACCTGTATACTTGTATCGTCTCATCCTTTAATGAATGTCATAATATTTTAATAGTCAGAGCCAGAGAAGGTATTTGGTTCCCTGTAGCCTTACATAGGCCTCGGGAATCTTCCCTTTCTATCCCTGTTATTAACAATATTTTACAAAAAAAAATTCTTAAAAGGAGTAAACGATTTATTTTTACATTAATTGCAGTAATAATGAGCTTGATTTCTGTTACTGCAACTGCTGCTACTGCTGGAGTTACATTACATCAATCTATAAATTGTTCATTTTGTGGATAAACGACAAAAAAATTCTACTCAGATGTGGAATTCTCAGTCAGGTATTGATCAAAAATTGGCCAATCAAATTAATGATCTAAGACAAACTGTCACATGGATGGAAGATACAATTAAGAGTTTAGAACACAGGTTACAAATGGAATGTGATTAGAATACTTCTGATTTTTGTATAACTCTGTTTCAATATAATGAGTTTGCTCACAATTGGGAATCACTAAAACGCCATTTACAAGTAAGTGAAAGTAATTTAAGTTTAGACATAAGCAAGCTAAAAGAACAGATTTTTGAGGCCTCTCAAGCACACTTAACTGCTTTATCCAGTCCTGAAGTTTTAGACAGTATCTCTAAGGGGTTATCTAATCTCAGCCCCATTCAATGGGTAAAATCTTTGGGAGGATCCACTATTGTCAATTTAATTCTGTGTATAATTTGTGCTGTTGGTTTATTGTTCATGTGTAAAATTGGAAAAAATATTCTTCAATCCAGTTGTAATCAGCACCAAGCTATGATTACTATGGTTCATTTAAATCAGAGAAAAGGGGGAGATGTAGGGAGACCCCCTGAAACTATTGCTACAGAATAAAAGATGAAATGCTCCTGATTATTGTAAATACAAAATTGCATGCAGGATTGTGTAAAGACAATGCCCAGGTTGGACTGCCAGAATGAGCCAACAGCATGTGATGTGCTTCCCCCTGCAGAGAGCCTATTAACGGACTTGCAGTCAAGGAGGTTTCACATCACCAAGATTCCTATCCGAGAAAAGCAGATGTTCATAGCTCTGCGAATGGAATGCAACCCTCATGGAGAGCCTATAAACGGACACATGGGGGGGCACCTGTCCATATGGATAAGATAGAGCTATAAATGCCCTCATCTTGCCACAGCTCTTCTAGGCCTCTTTAGGGTTAAGGCATACCCCCTTCTGAGAAATTCTGGTCTAACCGGTTGTCTAACTTCACGTCCTGTTTCTATGAATTAATTGTTTGTAACCAGCTTTTGCTGTAACTGTTACTGCTGATTAATATCTTGCTAATCATAGGTTATGGAAAGACTGTGTTCCTGTTTTAAGGCTCTGTTAGAAATTACTGATGCACACCCTATATTGTAAATTCTTACCTCTGTATACTGTACTTCTGCATACAGATGTTATGTTAAAGAACTACTTCATCCCCAGGTGACCATCTCACCTCATAATCAAATGACCCTAAATCCCTCACTAACCTACCCCCACCCTCACTAAACTTAATAATAAATGCTGGCATATCCAGTGCATTGTTGGCACCATGGGACCAGAAGGCGGTGACCCCCCTGGACCCAGCTTTCACTATCTTGTGTGTGTCTATTATTTCTTGACCTGTTGATCCACCTGGGAACAAAGAGAGAGCCCTGTTGCATTGCGGGTTGCTGGCCAGATCCTGCAATAGATCTCAAACTCCTGGGCTCAAGCTATCTGTGCACCTCAGCCTCCCAAAGTGCTGGGATCACAGGCATGAGCCACCACACCTAGCCTTCATTGACTTTAAAGTGTGAAGGGACAATAAGTTGCTCTATCTCCCTCTTCCCTCCCAAAGCAGATATCTCTACTGTTTAATTCCTGCAGATGTCATTCTGATGCAGGCAACCTACAAAATTGGGGCTCAGCCTGTGAGGGCTTGTGGTTTTGCTCAGAAATAATTCAAGAATGAGACAACAGTGAAAGAAAATTGGGTCTCAGCCTGTGAGGGCTTGTGACTTTGCTTGGAAATAATTCAAGAATGAGACAACAGTGAAAGAAAGCATGGTCATTAGAGCAACAGTGTACACAAAATGGCTGCTCTGTAGACAAAAGAGAGCTATCCCATAGGTAGAGTAGCACAGAAGAGCATCTGTGGATTGCTGACTAGCTTTGCTTATACCCACTCTTATTTATATGCTAAATAAGGAGCAGGTTACGGTTATTCATGAACAAGGGGTGGAGAGTTCTTGGAATTACACAAGGTAACTGCTAGATCATTGCCACAGAATTTGTAAACTGTCAAGGCACTGATGGGAGTGTCTGAGGCAAATGCAAATAAGCAGTGAGGGTAACTAGAGATGGCTTTCGTCGCCATCTTGGTTCTAGTAAGTTTTCTTTGCCACATCCCATCTTGATCAGCAGCAGGGAGACTGAGGCTCAGAAAACAAGTCCAGCTGATTTCTGCCTCAATCCCAGGGATGCATTAGATCTTCTGTTGTTTTTGTGATAATCACTGGAAAATTGCACAAGCACAAATACAGACGTTTTAAAACCTTTTTAATTAAATTAATTAATTTATTTTTTGAGATAGGATCTTGCTCTTCTGCTTAGGCTGATCTTGAATTGCTGGCCCCAAGTAATACTCCCACCTCAGTCTTCCAAGTAGCCAGGACTATAGGCAAGAGCCCATGCACTCAGTTAAAAATGCAGATTCTTGATTGGGTGTGGTGGCTCATGCCTGTAATCCCAGCACTTTGGGAGCTTTAGGTGGGCAGATCACTTGAGGTCAGGAGTTCGAGACCAGCCTGACCAACATGGTAAAGCCCCATCTCTACTAAAAATACAAAAATTAGCTAGGCATGGTGGCACATACCTGTAATCCCTGGTGCTTGGGAGACTGAGGCAGGAGAGTCACTTGAATCTGAGAGGTGGAGACTGCAGTGAGCCGAGATCACAGCACAGCACTCCAGCCTGGGCAACACAGTGACACTGTCTCAAAAAAAAAAAAAAGAAAAAAGAAAAATTGCAGATTCTTAAGACAGCCACAGAGATACCAGGAAAGGGATTTCAGATCTTTACACTGCCATTAATACTTCATTATATGCTAAGAAGCCAACTTTTTTCATCCATTGTTTTCGTCAGATTGCTCATTGTACTTTCTGCTGGAATATGGCCCAGTTTTTAAATTTTTATTTAAAAAATTTAAAAAAGAGATTTTTAAAATTTTTCTTTAAAAATTTTTTTTTAAAAAAGAGATAAGAGTCTCCCTCTGTTGCTTCAGCTGGGCTGGCAATGGCGCAATCTCAGCTCACTGCAATCTCTGACTCTTGGGCTGAAGCAATCCTCCAGCTCCAGCCTCCTGAGTAGCTGGGATTACAGGAGTGCACCAACGTGCCTGGCTAATTTTTGTATTTTCAGTAGAGATGAGGTTTCACCACGTGGGACAGGCTGCTCTTGAAATCCTGACCTCAAGTGATCCACCCACCTAGGGCTCCCAAAGTGCTGGGATTGCAGGCATGCGGCCCAGCCCTCTTCCAGTTTTCTTAATTCAAATTCCCAGGAATCCCCAGGTCCAATTTTTCCTAGGCTAATGACAAGCCCATGAACTGACTAAAGGGCTGCTGAATTGGGTGGCTTCTCCTGGACTCATCAAATGTGGTGCTGGTGAGTCAGTGCCATATGATAGAAATCTTTTGGCAACTTTAGCATTAGGGGTCTGTGGGCAGTTTTTTCTAGAAGAGAGTGGTCTGCCCAGTACATAGACCCACTGTTTCTCCATCTTCCCTTCTTCCTTCAGTCCTGAAAGTCAAATTCTCAAAGCAATCGCTTAGCATAAACTCATTTTTTTACCTATCTTGTTCTCAGTTCCACCTTCCTTCTGATCTAGGCGTAGTCAACATTCAAATTTCAAATTTCCATGCTAGATAAAGGTAGGATGAGCCCTCAGAATTCTCAGTATATCCTGAACCTTCACTTGGGGCGCGAGTGTCCGTTCCCTTTCAGTCCAATCATTCATGACGTCTGTTTGGCAGTAGCAACAATGGCTGTTTCATTAACTTTCCCTGCTGCCCGCTTTCTGGTAGCAATGCGAGCAAGCAGTGAAATGGCCAAATAGTGGTAGACAGGCAGGAGCAGAGTGGAGGCAGAAGCCAGGGTGCTGAATACTGAGCCTATGAATAGCAAGACCTGACCGCACCAGGCTTCCTGAGCAGCCTGGAGGAGAGGATGGGCCCCTCTTGGCTGGAAGGGTGGATGCTGAGCTATGAGGAAACACCACAGGATTCACTGGCCTTGGCAGGGCTATAAAGACTCTGCTTTCACTTGAATAAACTCTTCTCAAACAACATCTCCTGTGTATTTCCACAAATCTGTTTTCTCAGAGTGTTCAGAATTCATTCCTTTTTGGTTCTTCTGCTGCTCAAAGGAAATAGAAACCCAAAGGATCAAACTTCTCAGTGTAAAATAAACACAATTCTTTTTGGATCTGCTAAGTCATAAGAAAATGAGGCCAAAGAATGAATAAGGCACACAGCTTAAACAAATCAAATTGTAGCAAGCCTTCTCTCACACTCCCCTTTCTACCTGGTTGAATCAATGGATGGACATGTCACATCCTCTTTTCTCAGTTGCCAAGAGTTGCTTTATATGTTCTTACTTATAATGTATTTTGTTAGTTTTGCTCTTGGCTTTCCTGTCCAAAATCACTGTCCCTTCTCTTTAACCACAAACCTGTAGGCTTTCTCCATCTGCCCCATATCCCTTCTAAACTCAGTGATGACCTAATAAACATTTACACGCAACGGTGTCAATGACACATGATGTTAGAAAAGGTTAGTGCTTCAGGGTCATCCCCAGCATGTTGATCCCCGCCAACTGATATTAATAATGGGTCTTGACCCTCCACCCCTACCTGCTAATGACTAAGATGCTCTATATGGAGCCCACTAAATATGTACAGCCAGCTGCAGCTGGGATTCAGACTTCAGCCAAGCTCTGAGTACACGTGTTCCCTTAAATCAGAGTTTCTTCCCCTTCATCAGAGAGAATGCCTGAGGACTAGCCTCCACTCCTCACCTTCACCTTGTTTGCCCCATCAGTTAGTTGGAAGCTGATGTCTGGAGTCTTCAGGTACAGCACACCCTCAGCTCCTGAGTTAGTTCCAACCAAGGGTGGGCAGGTAGGCTGTCAGCAGCCATGTCCCACTATAGGGGAGGAAAACTCCCTCTGCCTTCCTAGGTTCTGGTGCTGGGTCTGAGAATTAAACTGACATAAGACAGATTCACAGTAAAAGGCATACAAATTTTATTTAATATTTTTACATGCACAAGGGAATGCTTATAAGAAAAATAAATACCCAAAGAAACAGTCAGGACCCAGAGCTTATACTGTAGGATTTTTTTTAAAGGAAGGATAAATTTGTGAAGAAGTGACAGGACAAATGGGTATAGGCAGTAAATTGTGGAAAGTGTCCAGAAAATATATGGGGTAATGGACGATAAGGGTTATTTTAGTAGGTTCGTTTGTACAGATCCATTTGCCATTAACTCCCAATCTCTGGTGATAAGAATGCTCTTCTCTTCCTGGTACAAAGAAGGCACCTTTCTTATGGGAAACTTTATGACTTACTTTTATGTCAAAAGAGGGAGTGAGATCGGAAAACCCTTTCTACATCTGCTGTTTCTCCAGTTCCTTTAGCTCAGAATAATTAATATGCCAAAGTGGCATATTTTGGTGTGGTATGTTCTGAACTCTTTCGCTACCAGGAGCGGGTGGTTGGTTTTGTTGTCCTAGCCAACAAACCAAATAAGAATCCCAGTCCTCTCCTCCTGTGGGGAGGTAGCCCTGCACCCGTAGCATGTGCCACATGCCTCCCATTGTGGGCTCCACTCAATGAATATGGATGATGCAACAGTGAGTAAAGGAGACATACTTCTGCCTTCTTAGAACTTATGAATGTAAAGTCTATCTAAAATGTTTTCTGGTTAGGAAGAGAGAGAGAGGCCTTGGTCTCCCAAAGTGCTGGGATTACAGGCATGAGCCACTGCGCCCGGCCTGAACAATTTGAGGTAAATTATACACATCATGGTCCTTTACTCCTAAATACTTTATTGATTTTGTAAGAATGAGGATATTCACTCTTGTTACCACACTATAGTTAAATAGTGCTAAGAGGGCTCAGAATGGAGGGATTTGATCTGCCTAGGGAGGCCAGAAGATGCTTTCTTGTAACAGTGGAAATTGAGCTAAAATCTGAAGGAAAGGAAGAACGGGTTAATAGGGATTGCAGAGGGAAAGAGCACCAAGCAGATGGAACAGCCTTCCCCCTGGAGGATGGGCACAGCTGTTCAAGAAGCTGAAAGCAACAACACCAGCTGGTGCACCCAGAGAGAGGAAGGTGGGGCCACACCACCAAGGGCCTTTCTTTCAGGCATAAGGACTGGACTTTATCATAAAGCGATTTTGCTAAATGGACAGAGACAAAGGGCAGGGGAGTTTCATGTATAGGCATGAACATTGTTGCAACGAAGGGCCATGGATGTAACATGGACAAAGAGGGGAGTGAAGGAATGGGAAGGCTGAGGAGAGAAAACATTTGGTCTGTGCACTCCATTCCCCCATGAAGTAGAAAGCTCAAGAAGCCACCTGGGAGGGTGGGACATTGCTGAGCTTGCCTTGGTCTCCTGGGGTGTGCTGCTGGGACACCAGGATCCTGGATCAGGGAGATCCTGGGCTGTGGGTTTGGGAGCCAGATTCAGAAGAAGAGCAGGTGGCATCAGGAGGCGCGTGTGGGAAGTCCCTGAGAAGCTAGAACCTGGACGCTTGGGAGCTCGGGGGAGCTGTGGAAGAAGGTCAGAGCAGGAACCCATTTACTGGCCTGGGTGAAGCTAGGAATACTTTTTAATATTTTGCTTAATATTACAAGTAAATATAAATATACTAATTTTCATTTATATACCGTCTTTGACTATTATTTTTTTCCCTGAGAGGGATTCTTTTAAAACAATTTTAGAAATAATATCAAACTTGAAAACATTAAAGAAGTAAAAATATTAGAAGGAGTATCCATAAACCCTTTTCCCAGATTGACCTCCTATTAACATTTTACCTTACTTGCTTTATTTACTTATTTATTTTTTGAGACAGAGTCTTAGCGGCACAATCTTGGCTCATGGCAGCTTCCATCTCCTGGGTTCAAGCAATTCTGGTGCCTCAGCCTCCCAAGTAGCTAGGATTACAGGTGCACGCCACCACACCTGGCTAATTTTTGTATTTTAGTAGAGACAGGGCTTCACTATGTTGCCCAGGTTGATCTCAAACTCCTGAGATCAAGCAACCTGCCCACCTTGGCCTCCCAAAGTGCTGGGATTGGAAGCGTGAGCCACTGCACCAGGCCTGAACAATTTGAGGTAAATTATACACATCATGGTCCTTTACTCCTAAATACTTTATTTATTTTGTAAGAATAAGGATATTCACTCTTGTTACCACACTATAGTTATCAACCTCCAAACTTATATTAATATATCGCTTTATCTGATCTACAGTGAAAACCCAAATTCCAACAGTTGACCCAGTAATTTCCTTTATAGCAGTAGTTTCTTTCCTCCAGTAGAGGATTCAATCTAAGGTCGAATATTGCCTTTAACTGTTATGTTTCCTTAGCCTCCTTTAATTTGGATAATTTCCATATATGTTTGGCTATCATTTTTAATATCCCAGTGTTTTCCTAGTTATCTTCCTCTTTTGTAGAATTATTGGAGCAAAGCTATAAACATTTGAGCACCTTTTGTAAAACAGACTGACATACCAGAATCTCTGGGACACATTTAAAGCAGTGTGTAGAGGGAAATTTATAGCACTAAATGTCCACAAGAGAAAGCAGGAAAGATCTAAAATTGATATCCTAACATCACAATTGAAAGTACTAGAGAAGCAAGAGCAAACACATTCAAAAGCTAGCAGAAGGCAAGAAATAACTAAGATCAGAGCAGAACTGAAGGAGATAGAGACACAAAAAACCCTTCAAAAAAATTAATGACTCCAGGAGCTGGTTTTTGGAAAAGATCAACAAAATTGATAGACTGCTAGCAAGACTAATAAAGAAGAAAAGAGAGAAGAATCAAGTTGACGCAATAAAAAATGATAAAGGGGATATCACCACCGTTCCCACAGAAATACAAACTACCATCAGAGAATACTATAAACACCTCTACGCAAATAAACTAGAAAATCTAGAAGAAATGGATACATTCCTGGACACATACACCCTCTCAAGACTAAACCAGGAAGAAGTTGAATCCCTGAACAGACCAATAACAGGCTCTGAAATTGAGGCAATAAATAATAGCCTACCAACCAAAAAAAGTCCAGGACCAGACGGATTCACAGAGGTACAAGGAGGAGCTGGTATCATTCCTTTTGAAACTATTCCAATCAATAGAAAAAGAGGGAATCCTCCCTAACTCATTTTATGAGGCCAGCATCATCCTGATACCAAAACCTGGCAGAGACACAACAAAAAAAGAGAATTTTAGACCAATACCCCTGATGAACATTGATGCAAAAATCCTCAGTAAAATAATGGCAAACCGAATCCAGCACCACATCTAAAAGCTTATCCACCATGATCAAGTGGGCTTTATCCCTGGGATGCAAGGCTAGTTCAACATATGCAAATCAATAAACGTAATCCAGCATATAAACAGAACCAATGACAAAAACCACACGATTATCTCAATAGATGCAGAAAAAGCCTTTGACAAAAGTCAACAGCCCTTCATGCTAAAAACTCTCAATAAATTAGGTATTGATGGGACATATCTCAAAATAATAAGAGCTATTTATGGCAAACCCACAGCCAATATCATACTGAATGGACAAAAACTGGAAGTATTCCCTCTGAAAACTGACACAAAAACAGGGATGCCCTCTCTCACCATGCCTATTCAACATAGTGTTGGAAGTTCTGGCCAGGACAATCGGGCAGGAGAAAGAAATAAAGGGTATTCAATTAGCGAAAGAGGAAATCAAATTGTCCCTGTTTGCAGATGACAGGATTGTATATTTAGAAAACCCCATCGTCTCAGCCCCAAATCTCCTTAAACTGATAAGCAACTTCAGCAAAGTCTCAGGATACAAAATCAATGTGCAAAAAATCACAAGCATTCTTATACACCAATAACAGACAAACAGAGAGCCAAATCATGAGTGAACTCCCATTCACAATTGCTTCAAAGAGAATAAAATACCTAGGCATCCAACTTACAAGGGATGTGAAGGACCTCTTCAAGGAGAACTACAAACCACTGCCCAGTGAAATAAAAGAGGACACAAACAAATGGAAGAACATTCCATGCTCATGGATGGGAAGAATCAGTATTGCGAAAATGGCCACACTGCCCAAGGTAATTTATAGATTCAGTGCCATCCCCATCAAGCTAGCAATGACTTTCTTCACAGAATTGGAAAAAACTACTTTAAAGTTCATATGGAACCAAAAAAGAGCCCTCATTGCTAAGTCAAATCCTAAACCAAAAGAAAAAAGCTGGAGGCATCATGCTGCCTGACTTCAAACTATACTACAAAGTTATAGTAACCAAAACAGCATGGTACCTTTACCAAAACAGAGGTATAGATCAATGGAACAGAACAGAGTCCTCAGAAATAATACCACACATCTACAACCATCTGACCTTTGACAAACCTGACAAAAACAAGAAATGGAGAAAGGATTCCCTATTTAATAAGTGGTGCTGGGAAAACTGGCTAGCCATATGTAGAAAGCTGAAACTGGATCCCTTCCTTACACCTTATTCAAAAATTAATTTAAGATGGATTAAAGACTTAAATGTTAGACCTACAACCATAAAAACCCTAGAAGAAAACCTAGGCAATACCATTCAGGACATAGGCATGAGCAAGGACTTCATGTCTAAAACACCAAAAGCAACAGCAATAAAAGCCAAAATTGACAAATGGGATCTAATTAAACTAAAGAGCTTCCACACAGCAAAAGAAACTACCATTAGAGTGAACAGGCAACCTACAGAATGGGAGAAAATTTTTGCAATCTACCCATTGGACAAAGGGCTAATATCCAGAATCTACAAATAACTCAAACAAACTTACAAGAAAAAACCCCATCAAAAAGTGGGTGAAGGATATGAACAGTCACGTCTCCAAAGAAGACGTTTATGCAGCCAGCAGACACATGAAAAAATGCTCATCATCACTGGCCATCAGAGAAATGCAAATCAAAACCGCAATGAGATACCATCTCACACCAGTTAGAAGGGCAGTCTTTAAAAAGTCAGGAAACAACAGGTGCTGGAGAGGATGTGGAGAAATAGGAACACTTTTACAGTGTTCGTGGGACTGTAAACTAGTTCAACCATTGTAGAAGACAGTGTGGTGATTCCTCAAGGATCTAGAATTAGAAATACCATTTGACCCATCCATCCCATTACTGGGTATATACCCAAAGGATTATAAATCATTCTGCCATAAAGACACATGCACACGTATGTTTATTGCAGCACTATTCACAATAGCAAAGACTTGGAACCAACCCAAATGTCCATCAATGATAGACTGGATTAAGAAAACGTGGCACATATACACCATGGAATACTATGCAGTCATAAAAAAGGATGAGTTCATGTCCTTTGTAGGAACATGGATGAAGCTGGAAACCGTCATTCTCAGCAAACTATCACAAGGACAAAAAAAACCAAACACCACATGTTCTCACTCATAGGTGGGAATTGAACAATGAGAACATTTGGACACAGGAAGGGGAACATCACACACCAGGGCCTGTCGTGGGGTGGGGGGAGGGGGGAGGGATAGCATTAGGAAATATACCTAATGTAATGACGAGTTAATGAGTGCAGCACACCAACATGGCACATGTCTACATATGTAACAAACCTGCACGTTGTGCCCATGTACCCTAGAACTTAAAGTATAATAATAAAAAAGACTGTCATATTT
The DNA here is from genome assembly GCF_002776525.5 of Piliocolobus tephrosceles. NCBI lineage: Eukaryota > Metazoa > Chordata > Mammalia > Primates > Cercopithecidae > Piliocolobus > Piliocolobus tephrosceles. The sequence continues at coordinate 45,436,951 of NC_045453.1, read as the reverse complement.
TTCCCCAAATGATTACTAGTTTATGCTACATGTACTATGTGACTATATCTGTTTTCCCACACATTTGACAGGAAATGTCTTTTGTTTTGTTTTGTTTTGAGACTGAGTTTCACTCTTGTTGCCCAGGTTGGAGTGCAATAGCGCGATCTTGGCTCACTGCAACCTCCGCTTCCCAGGTTCAAGTCATTCACCTTCCTCAGCCTCCTGAGTAGCTGGGATTACAGGTGCCCGAAATCACACCCGGCTAATTTTTTGCATTTTAAGTAGAGACGGGATTTCATCATGTTGGCCAGGTTGGTCTCAAACTCCTGACCTCAGGTGATCCATCCGACTCGGCCTCCCAAAGTGCTGGGATTACAGGCGTGAGCCACTGTGCCCTGCCAGCTGTGTCTTTTTGTTGGTGATGTCCATTCAGCAGATATCAAATGGAGTGGTACCTCATTCTTCTGCTTTGCATTGCCTTCAGTGTAGGCATACGTTTCCCATAGCCTTTCTTATCAGATTCCCTCTTGTCTGAATTCTACCTGTCCATACCTTTTGAGGTTTGTTCTTAAAAGCAGAAACTGATTTTTTGTTGTTGTTGTTGTTGTTAGTTTTTGGACTTTACTAACAAGTAACATGGTACTTATGTCAGCCGGAGCAGACTCATTCACCTTTGACCAAGGAAATCCTCTGGAGAAAGAAGCAGCTGTGCATTGCGTTATCTACCAAGACTCCCAGCAAGCAGGGGAAGGATGCCCTGAATTGTGAAGGGATCTATTCTCTAAGGACAAGGAGTAATACCCAGAGATCTCTTAAGAGGTGCTCTATTAGAACTTTTGGAATGCAACATTTATTTAGAATGACCCAACTATGGATCATTCTCAGAGGATACAAGGGAAGAAGAAGAAATGAGGATGGATGATTGGATGGCTGTGATTTTATAGCTCGACGTTTTTATATTTTTTTCCAAAGCAAACATGAAAGGAAGATGGAGTCTGACATGAAGCAGGGGAGGAAAAGAAGACTGTGGTTTGTCTTTCTTAATCGGGAAGGATATAGCAGGACCTGCTGGGTAGAGAGGGTGCAATAGCAATGTACTACCTCTCCTGAGATCACCAAATGAAGTATGGATTGCATTATGGGACAGGCTGCATTTCCTCATTACTCTAATCCAGTCTTCACCAGTGCTTTTTACCAGATTTTTACTCTTTCCTGCTTTTAGAAGTTTTATTTAGTTTTTATATTTATTTATTTGAGACAAGGTCTCACTCTGTCACACAGGCTGGAGTGCGGTGTCATTATCTCATAGCTCACTGCAACCTTGAACTCCTGGGCTCAAGCAATCCCCTGGACTCAGTCTCTCGAGGAGGTGGGACTACAGGAATGCATTAACCATGCCCAGCTAATATCTCTCTATGTTGCCCAGGCAGGTTTCCAACTCCTGAGCTCAAGCCATCCTCCTGCTTTGGCCTCCCAAAGTGTTGGGATTACATGCTTGAACCACTGCATTCAGCCAAGAATTTTTTAAAAATGCAAATTAAATTATTGCAGGGGTTTATCAAGTTGATTTTCACCCCAATCATTTTCTGAACTTAATAAAGTAAAAGAAAGATCATTGATGAGGAAACTTCTGCAGGATGCTTGATGAGCAGGGAAGTAAAACAATTCTTAATAGTCAGGATATTGGCTCCTTCAAACCTGCAGTGTGACTTTTATCAGGGAAATGGAATTCAATTTTTCAAATATTTACTCCTTTTTACTTTCCATGAACTGTATTAAACAGCTACTAAGCAAGAAAATGCCCTTCCATGATTTGGATACCATATTTTTGGGCAAGATCACGTAAACCTTGGTGTGACAAGGAAGCCCCCATTGCCCTTTTATCACAAGGCCATGATAAAAGAGAAAATGGTTATGTTTCCGAGTGGGGAAGAATGCTAAGTGATGACACCAAACAGAGTCAAGTTTCCTACATGTGAGGAAAACAGGTGGAAATCTAAGACCTTGCCTGTGGGCACAGATGAAATGTAAGTTTAGGGGCCCCTCACTCACATGAGCACTTCCAAAGCCCTGCATCTAATTTTTTATTCATAGAAGTTTTGTATTCCTTTTTCCTACAACGGACTCCCACATGGAATCATCTCCAGGCTCCCATAACCTGCAACTTCCCCATACTGGGTATAATTTTGTCAGAAGAAATGATTATGGATGGGACATTTAGATTGGTACCTGTGGGGCTCCACAGTGATTGTGTGAAGAGGGACAGTAGTCAGTAAATCACCCAGTTGGTGCACAAGACAAATGTCTTTCATCAATGATTTCCCAAAGTGACTCTTATATGGGGCCCTCGATTAGCTGGTCCATGAGATGGGTCCATTTGGATAGCTATGTGGAGATAGCACATCATAAAAAAATTTTATGAGTACTTCATCTATCTGTTGACCAGTGTTTCCAAATGGGGACCATTTTGCCCTCCAGTTGACATTTGGCAATGTCTGAAGACATTTTTTTCAATTAAAATAATTTTTTTTTAAGAGACAGGATCTCACTCTGTAGCCCAGGCTGGAGTGCAGTGGTGTAATCATAACTCACTGCAGACTCTGAGGCTTAAGTGATCCTCCAGTCTCAGCTTCCAGAGGAGCTGTGACTACCGGTGATGCCATCACTGGGATAATTACAAATTTTTTCATAGAGATGGGGTCTCACTATATTGCCCAGGCTAATCTCAAACTTCTGGGCTCAAGCAATCCTCCCACATAAGACTCCCAAGTTGCTGGGATTAGAGGTGTGAGTTACTTCTCCTGGCTTGGAGACATTTTTGATCATCATAGCTGAGAGGATGTTACTGAAATCTAATGGGTAGAGGCCAGGGATGCTACTAAACCCCCTACAATGCACAGAACCACCCTCATAACAAGAATAATCTGGTTCCTAAAGTCAGTGATACCACAGTTGAGAAACTGCTCTAGACAGTAGAGGTTAAGATCTTGGTATCAGGGCTCATAGATCTAAGTGTATGCTGTTCCCCCTGCTAGATCTTGAAGACTCAGTTTCCTCATCTGAAAACAAAGATAATATTGATCTCACAAGGTTGTTAAAAGGGCTTTGTGAGGTAATAGAGGTGGAGGTAAGATGCTTAGCACAGTGCCTAGTGGATAGTAAGTGCCCATAAAGTGCTGATCATTATTGCTATTATTATATTTATATATCCTTATATCTACTATTTTGGAAGGAATTTTACAATTATTTTTATGTACAGAAAACTCAATAGTGTACATTTAATTCAGTTTAGTGGCAAGTCTGTGTCCTTTGCCATTTCCAGCTTGGCAATGTGAGCCATGGATTTTGGGCCCGGGACATTGCTTCCCCTGAGATGATGGATCTCATCATATTTGTTGTTGTAATTGGTCTTGGTAGCTTCCACCAGCTTAGACAAAACTCCTTTGTCTTCTAAGTTAACCTGCATGAAGGTGACAATGGCACAGGTCATCTTGTGGACCAGATGTCCCATTCTTGCCTTCCCTTTGTTAATGCAGTAAGGGACCCTCATCTTTCAACACAAGGTAGGTGGGAAGTGTTTTATATAATCTGAATAATAATAAATCTTTACTTTCTTCTAAGGGTTAACCTTTTAAGTACTCAGTTTCTTTATCTAAAATAAAAAGGGGGAATTTGGTCAGTGATGTTTAAGTTTGGCTCAAGGAAGTAAAGAGACTTAGTGACAATATCTCTTTTTCTCCCTTCCCAGATATTTCTTCCCCGGGGTGATGGGAGACGGGGAGCCAGTGAGCGAAGATAGGAATCTCCAGCTCCAATTCAGACAAATCGGCTCAGCTTTTATCTTATTTACTTTTGCTTTGAGTCAGGCTTTAAAAAAAACTTTGAAAAATTATTGAAGTAAAAGATTCATTCCAACAAAACATTTGACAATTTAAGATAGTTTCAACATCTGTAAGCTGAAATAAATATCTGAACCGTTTGAATAAGGTATAAAATATTCAGGACCTCTTTTTCCATGGAACTTTAACAGGTTTTCGTGTGACACATAATAAATCCAGACAGAGAAAGATCTCATTAAAATTGAGTCTGGAAGAGGTGTTCTTTGTCTGGATTTTCCCAGTCTTGGCCAACGTCTTGAGTCTTATACTCTCATTCAGGAACCACCTCATTCATATATCCATGTATAAACACACATGCAATCGTTCCTCAACACATGGATTGTTGTCTGGGGTGAGAAATCTGTGCCTTACATTAGGCAAACTTACATATCAATAAACAGAAAGTCCTACATTGGGTCTTGACACACATCTCCAGTTCTTAACCAGGGAGAAGGGGGATGGTCAGAAATGCGCTCTGGGACTGAGCTGGACTTCTTGAGCATTTTCCATGATGCTCTGGTCTCACAGTTTGTGTGTCCTGCAAGTTGTTTGTGTTGCTCATTTTCCATATTGGGGTTGTGCCTGGACCTCCAGGAAGGACTAACTGCAGAGGCTGGCCACTCTGTCTCTTTGGAGGGACAATTGTTCTGCTTGAGGGGCTGCATCTTCTCGATGTGCAATGGTCTAACGAGCCTCTTCTGGGAACAATTTCCTCTGCCTGAAAACTGAACAGAAAAAGAACCATACATTTGTACAGAACCTGACACCCCCTAGGCAGCTACATTAAATACCTTCCTAGCAATGTTTGCTTAGAGTGTCTTTGCAGTGGCCTCATGCATCATGTCTGTGGGTGGCCTGCCCTTCATAGGTGCAGGACTGGGGCAAGAATACAAATAGAGGCCATCAGCTTACGGTCTGTCCGGTTCTCTTCTTAGCCCTGACTCCATCTTTGTGCACGTACCTATGGACACTTCAGCCTACAAGTTCAAGCCCCATCCACATTCTGTGCACAAAGCCACCCCGTGGCCTCTCTTTGGGCCTAGGGGTGTGTAACCTAGCATGGTTACCTTTGAGAGGAAGGCTCAAGGAAAGAGATCTGTGCAGACCTTGGAAATGGGTTCAGAGCTGTTTGGACAAGAAATTACAGGGTCCCGAAGCCTGAATGAAGGCATGGGGTCTCTGGATGATCATGTCCCCTGAACTCAGCACACTTCCACTTTCTGAGGAGAGATATCCTGGAAAAGGGCCAGAACAGAGCCTTCTAAAGCACAAGGTCCAGGGCAAGGGATCCTCTTTGCTGGGCCCAAGGATGGTACTACATTCCAAAAGTGAGATCATGTGTACCTATTTTCTGCTGTTTCCCTAACTCATTCAATAACACCACAATGAAATCTTTGTTCTTTTTTATGTCTGTATAACCTGTCACGATATATATGATGGTTAATTTTATGTGTAAACTTGACTGGATTACAAGGATCTAGATATATGGTCAAACATTCTTCTGGGTTTGTCTGTGAGAGTGTTTCTGGATGAGATTAACATTTGAATCAGTAATCTCAGTAAAGCAGATGGCTCTCTCCAATGTTGAGTAGGCCTCATCCAACCTGTTGGAGGCCTGAATATAAGAAAAAGGAGCAGTAAGAGAGAATTTGCTCTCTCTGCCTGTCTTTATCCTGGGACATGGATCTTCTCTTGCCCTTGAACTAGGACTTACACCCTCAGCTCTGCTGATCCTAGGCCTTTTATATTTGGACTGGAACCTACCTTCTCAGTTCTCCTGGTTCTCAGGCCTTCAGACTCAGATTGGAGCTGCACCACTGTATTTCCAGGGTCTTCTGCTTGCAGAGAGCAGATCATGGAACTTTTTAGCCTCCATAATTACTTGAGCCAATTCCTTATAGTCTATTATCTATCTATCTATCTATCTATCTATCTATCTATCTATCTATCTATCTATCATCTATGTCTGTTTTCACACTGCTCTAAAGAACTGCCTGAGATTGGGTAATTTATAAACAAAAGGTTTAATTCACTCACAGTTGCACGTGACTGGGGAGGTCTCAGGAAACTCACAATCATGGTGGAAGGCAAAGGGGAAGCAGGCACCTTCTTCACAAGGGGGCAGGAGAGCGAGAGAAGGAAAACTGTCACTTTTAAACCATCAGATCATGTGAGACCTCCCTCACTATCACAAGAACAGCATGGAGAAACTGCTTCCATGATTAAATCACCTCCCACCAGGTCTCTCCCTTGACACATGGGGATTACAATTCAAGACGAGATTTAGATGGGGTCACAGAGCCAAACAATATCTCTGTCTATCAATCTATCCATCTATCTATCTATGTATCTATGTATCTATCTATCTATCTATCTATCTATCTATCTATCTATCTATCTATCTATCTATCTATCCTATTGGTTCTGTTTCTCTGGAGAACCTTGTCTAATATAGTATTGGTGTATCATAATTTAGCCAACCATTTCTCTTAATGAATATTGACTTTTTGTATCCAAGTTGTAGCTATGAACAATGCTACTATAAATATGTCTGCACATATCATGATGTTATTTCCATAGGAAACATTTCCAGGAGTGCAACTGCTACATCAAAAATATATAATTTGAACTGTAATGGACGCTGCCAAATGGTCAAAAAACATATGAAAAGATACTAAATACACCAAATCCTCAGGGAGATGCAAATTCAGTTAACAACAAGACATTACACCCATCAGATGGAAAATCTTAAGGAAGAGCGAAAACATCAATATCACTGGGGAAAAGTATAGTCTCATGCATGGTTGATGGAAATATGAAGTGCACCAGTCTTCCTGGAAGGCAGTTTAGAGCTTATTTATAGGGTCACAAAAATAAAACAGAAGTTCCTCTTCTTTTCATATTTCTTTCCATTTCTGTCAAACTAATACGTACATGATGACACTATGAACTCACTCCCTCTTAGATTATTCCCTCTGAAGAATTGTGGGCCTTGTGAGCTTTCAGCAAATCTCTCAGGAACTCCTAGCACCTTGTCTCCTGGCTATGGCTGAAGTTGCTTATCTTGGACACAACATGCTGAAGCGGGAGTGAGGGACTGACTGTTCAGGAATGAAAGGAGACCCACCAGTAAGCACTGTGGAAAGCCCCCCTTTACTTGGATTAGTGAGTTTTCTGTTCAGAGAACCCCAAATTAAGCTATCTCTAAAGTCTCTATCTGGAAATGCAGAAACCCTTGATTCTTTTCCTGAGGACTTTCCCCAGCTAAGAAATTTCTAACCATAATTTAATGAAGACCTGTGTTTTCCTCTGGGTCAAACAGGCTGCTAGGAGGCTTGGCACCCACTTCCTGGAAACACTATTGATTTTCAGCATGGTTGATAAAACAGAGAGATAAAAGGCCCAATTTCTCTTTTTATGATGGATATGACCAATTAGCTATAAATGTCAAGTATCCACAACTTAATTAATTCCAGTTCATTTAACTACTGTAATTAGATTTTTTCCCCAAACAAAGCAACAGTATGTTTTCGAAGGTCATAGACTAATACTATAGTGAATACGGCTGAAAGACCTGCACTTTGGATGGAAAGTAACTGATGGTTGGCTAGTGCCTGTGCGGAAATAGACCACACAATATAAAAAATAATTGGCAGGCTGATTAATAGAGCTTGTTTGAAATATATACATAATACATCTTTGATTAATAGCACCAATGAGCACGTGAACTTAAACTTTTAAAATTTTTAGACATTTTTTAATTTAATGGAAAAACTAGAAAAAAAATCGGACTGGAATTTGAGTCAGACGGTCCAAAGAGAAACCAGAATCCCAATTAGCGAGGAATGTCTCTTTTGTTTGAGAAAAGCAACTTAAACAGTCATATTCTATTGTATAAATCAAGTTCTCCAGGGGATAATATGGGTAGGAAGAGATTTAATCCAGGAAGGGTTAACCTGTTTGCCTTAAAAAATGAAAAGCTTCAGAAAGTTTGAAGAGTTTGGTAGTAGGCGCTAGGGTTGGGAGAGGTGTTTGGCGGGTATTTTTATGAAGGTTAGAGAGAGGGAGACCCAAACTATATGGATGGTGGCAGCAAGAATCTGCAGAAGGTGAGAGGACTTCCCCAAGGAGTGAGTGTGGTCAAATAACTTCCATATGGAGATGTCTGGACTTCCCCAAGCAATGAGTCTTGTCAAATAACTTACACGCGGAGACGTCTGTTACTCAATTTTGTTTTCTGTATTTCCTTCTGCCACCATTTCCCCAAGAGTCCAGTTAAAGTCTTCCAAATGGAACTGGCTTGTGACAGTGGTGCCTGGAGGACAGGAAGAAGCAGGCTTGCACTGAAGTATCCAGCCTGGACTGAAGTCGTGTGGCAGGAAGATGGCTGCTGTGGGCACCAGGAGGAGCTGGGTGGAGTAGCAAGAGTGGAGAAGGAAAAGCACACAGAAGAGGGGAGCACTCCAGTGAAAAGAATGGCTCTCCAGCACCTTTCAGAGGGAACTGGTCAGCATCTGGATCTCTGTTAGTGCGTAGAATGGGGCACAGGATTTTTTCATATCTTTTTAGATTGACTCATTCCCTCTCATTTGCCAGTTTTCGAAATGATGCATTGGTTCACTTGCATCCGCCAATGGAGTCCCAGGAATTATTATAAACTTATGTATTAATTCTTTTTCAATTATTACGAATGCAGATATTTAAATGCACTTGTTACATTTCTTTTTTTTTGTTTTGAGATGGAGTCTTGCTCTGCCACCTAGGCTGGAGTGCAGTGGTGTGATCTCGACTCACTATAACCTCCGCCTCCCAGATTCAAGCGATTCTCTTGCCTCAGCCTCACAAGTAAGCTGGGATTACAGGCATGTGCCACCACACTCAGCTAATTTTTGTATTTTCAGTAGAGATGAGGTTTTGCCACGTTGGCCAGACTGGTCTTGAACTCCTGGTCTCAGGTGATCTGCCCACCTTGGCCTCCCAAACTGTTGGCATTACAGGTGTGAGCCACTGCGCCTGACCCACTTGTTACATTTCAACCTTTTGCAGTTATTACTTTTTTTTTTTTTTTTTTGAGACAAGGTCTCTCTCTGTCACACAGGCTGTATTGCAGTGGCACGATCAGGGCTCTCGGCAGCCTTAAACTCCCAGGCTCAAGCAATCCTCCTGCCTCAGCCTCCTGAGAAACTGTGATTATAAGTGAATGCCGCCATGCTTGGCTAGTTATCTGTAACAGTGCTCAGATTGTCCCATCTATGGCCTAAAGGAGCCTCTTCAAGTTTCACAAGCCATCTTTTATTGATAATATATAGAAAAAGGGTAACTGTAAAAGCCCAGAAGTCTCAAGGATATTGAGGCAGCAGACACTTTGTTTGCCTTATTTTTCTGTAAACTGAAATTCTGGCTATTTTTTACCAGCATTTCCCTTCAACTCTCTTCTTCCAAAATTAGAGCACTTGGCCTTCGTTCACACGTCTTATCAATTCATAGGAAATCCATGACTCAGTTTTCTTGATGTGTATTTGTTAAGTGCCTACCATGCTCCCAGGCTGTGCTGGGCAATGCTCCCTTCTCCGCGGATTTCGACTTTCATTTTCTGATGTTGTGTTGTTTGTGCAGGCAGTCACAGCAGTGACATTCTCCACATGTAGATCGGAACATCAAAATGAGAGCTGATACATCAGATTAAATTGGGTGAGGCATCAACATTAAAAGCCATGGTGAAAGGTAATCAGTCTTCAATAGTTTGGGTAATGCTTTCTTCCTGAAATGGCTTGCTGTGATCAATTTATAAGGGAACTTCATTCTTGCTGGGAGTTTCCAAGCATGGGTAATTGGGTTCATGGCCCATGACCAGAGTAGACAAATGGAGATGCCACTGTTGATGGCATTGCTGGCCATGGTATAACTGTGATTCAAGTGATAACAGCTGAGTAGAATTTCTTCTCCTTAACTACCCTAGCTTTTTATAAATGTGGCCACCTGAGCTGCATTCTGAGCTCTCAAGACGAGTCATGTTTTGGATTTTCAGAAAGCTTTTCTCCAAACTCTTCTGGGATTTTCAGGAAGGATATCTCTGCCATGGTACCCACTTTCTCCTATGGTCAGGGGCCACGATGTCTTTCTGAGGCAGATTGGAAGAATCAGTTCAAAGACGTTGGAGCACAACGAGGTCTTTAGTGAAGACAACGACTTCCTACCCTAATTTTCTTTTATTTCTGCGACCTGTTCATTGTCCACCACAATGGCCCTGTGTGGAGATGAGAGACTGTTTGAAACATTCTCATCATTGGTATAGAAAGTATAGAGTCAGACCAGTTTGAATATTGGCTCTAGCACTTGTTAATTGCATAAACTGGGACATTGTCTTATGTTGGGTTCTTTCTAAAGTAGACTTATAGAAAAAGTTTTGAAGGCAAGTCATTTACTTGAGAAGTGATTCTAAGAAACACTGGTGGCCAGATGCGGCGGCTCACATCTGCAATCCCAGCACTTTGGGAGGCCGAGGCAGGCGGATCACAAGGTTAGGAATTTGAGACCAGCCTGACCAACATGGTGAAACCCCATCTCTACTAAAAATACAAAAATTAGCCGAGAGTGGTTGCATGCACCTATAATCCCAGCTACTCAGGGGGCTGAGACAGGAGAATCGCTTGAACGTGGGAGGTGGCAGTTGCAGTGAGCCGAGATCATGCCATTGCACTCCAGCCTGGGTGACAGAGTGAGACTCTATCAAAAAAAAAAAAAGAAGAAGAAGAAACACTGGTATGGGGGTGTGGAAGTGAGACAGGAAGGGAAGGAGGCCTATAGAGATGTGTTAATGAGCAGTTCACTCCTGTGGCAACTGGGGTTCACTCCTGCTGGGGAACTCTGGGAGGCGCTGCCTCAGTGTTACCCCATATAGTAGGAGAGAAGGCTGGGGTATTCCTTCACTGTCACCCATCCATGGGGCTGCTGAGCACCCACCCAGGTGCTTTAACTTTCTGGCTTTTCTACTCTGCTCTGTGTGTGGGCTGGGCTTGCTTTTGAAGCCAGAGAAAGCCCCTGGCAGAGGGTAACCGGGACTTGGCATAGGAAGCCCCTGGCTTGTAGGTAGATGGGAAAATGTGAATGGTGAGTCTGTTACACACGTTATGCCACATCTCTAAGCTTTGGTTTTCTCATGTGAAAAATGGAGATAATATGAGCTACTTCTTGGGGTTTTTAGGAAGGTTCAAAAGCTAATGTGAAGGGAAGAGGCCTTGCATGTAGCACTCAAAGTAGGCACTTCACACGTATTTATTTCTTTCATTTTTCCATGTGAATACTTCATTGTTATAATAGCAAATAGTCATACAAACAGGCTGTATTTTACAGGATTGGGTGGCAGGAGGAAGTGAGGAGGGAGCAGTGGGTGGACACTGGGTGAAGCAATGTGGATGAATAGTAGTAAAAGCATCAGGCACAGTATTGTATATTCATCCATGGGGACCCTTCCATGTATTCACACACAAAGAGAAGATTTCTGCAGTTTCTTCCCAAAGTTTTCCCAATGGCACCCCTTTAGTATAATATTCAATGTGTTTCAAAAGTGAAATTGCTGCCTGGGTTTTTAAAAGAGAATCTTTGCTTTATGATTAGGCAGCAGAACAGGAGTAATTTGTACCAATATATCGCCTTTCATTCTTCAAAAATTAAGTACTTTCTTTCATTAACTCACCACATTCCGTGCTTCCTTTTAGGAAGGAAAAACCTTCCATCAATGTGTGAGATGGCTCACGCTGTCCTTACTTCCTCCATTTCACAGTTGGAGAGACAATGACCGGAAGTATATGAACCTCTTTCTGGAAAATCCAGGTTCCAGCTACGACAACTTTAGTCCTCATGAAACTGTACTATTTCGGGCCTCACAGAAGAAAATGAGAATGTTGTACTGTATTCTAAAATTGGGCGGTGATAAATGAATTACACATGGCGTTGAATCTCCTCTTGGCAAGGAAGAGAGGCAGAGCAGCTTGAATGCATATGTGGGGAGGTGGGGTTGTGCTGTATCCTTTTTGTTCTGTTCTGTTTTTATTACATGTACATGTGGATCTGTATGAGTGTGTTTGTCTGGTGAATGGCCACAGCTAGAGAATAACTAGGATTAGTAGACCTAGCTAATTATATCTCTTTTTGTTCTTACCTCAAGATTAATGTATGAGTCAGGATTGGCTAGCCTATGCCAAAATAACAGATAGCCTAAATTTCTAAATTTAATTAAGCCCCTAAATTTCTATAGCTTCCACCAACAAAAGTTAATTCTTGCTCTTTCTCCATGTCCATCAAGGGTCAGTTGGGAAATAAACTGTGCTTCTGTGTAGTTCTCCCTGCAGAATTCAGGCTGACTGACAGCCTTTATCTGGGATGCTTCCAGTAACGACAGAAGAATGAAGCTTTGGAGGGATTCCCAGCGATGATTAAGTGCTCAACATGCAGGTGACATACATCACTTGTGCTCGGAGCCCATTGTCCAGAATTGGCCATGTGTTCCCAATCAACCAGAAGAGCTTGAAGAAGTGCAGTGTTAACAGGTGCCCAGGAGAGAAAGACAACTAGAATATGTGGTGAGCAGCAGTAATGACCGCCACAATTGGAGTTAACGTTAGACAGCTTAGAGTCCTAATGACTTTTCCGCTTTTATCTAGAAATACTCCCACTTAAAAGACATATTATCACCATATTCAAGATATAAAATGTCAATCACTTATATCTGGACCGGCACTGCCCAGTGAAACTTTCTGTGGTAATGGAAATTTTCTTTGCATTGTCCATCACAGAAGCCACCAGCCACATATGGTATTTGAGCTCTTGAATGTGGTTAGGGTAAGTGATAAACTAACTTTTAAGATTTTTATTCAACTTCAATACATTTAGATTTGAATAGTCATTATTGGCCAATACAGTTCTAGATCACTGAAGTCACACTGTAGATTTATTTTTTGTCCATCAGCAATAGTAACAATGTCACCTAAGCCCTTATATTTGTACTGTATTCTGTAGTTTTCAAAATGCTTTTATATATACTTCTCATCTCATTGGATTCTCCCAACATGCCTAGAGGGTATACAAGGCAGGTGATATTGTAATGCCCATTTTATGGATATGAAAACAAAGATGCAGAGACATTAAGTGATTTGCTCATGATAATGGGACAATTAGTGGTGTGGGGACTAGAAACTAAATGTCTAGGCTAGTTACGCCTTGTTTGACATTATACACCCTGCTCAGCACCAGGCTTGTCTCACAATAAATATTTGACCCAACACTTGAAAAATCCCACAAACATTAACACAAACTTACGTTTCTTTCCTTTGAAGCACTTATTTCCATAAGCGCTTGTATAGCACTTATTTTTAATATTACTCCATGTTAAACATAGACTAGGCTTATGTTAATCATATTTTTTCTTGAATATAAACTGTCAGTATCTGACAGTTTAATATATGAATTTCCTTTTCTCCAATTAAATTTCTCCAGAGCTCCATAAATTCTGGAAGTTTTCCTTCTTTGGCAACTTCTTCAGTGTCCAGTAGGGTCACCAACTGTCCCAGTTAGCCTGAGACTGAGAAATTTCTTGGGATACAGATGTTCAATACCAATGCCAGGACAGTTCCAGGCAAACTGGGACAGTTGGTCACCCAGGTGCCCAGTACAAAGCTGTATTCCTGGTTTGAATTGAATGGAATATTAAAGTTGCAAAGATGTGTTTCAATCACAGCCCTTACCATAGTCACCTGAGAATTGCAGGCACTCCGTAAGTGATTTTATGACAAAAATGAAGGGTAATAAATTCTGGATAGGCTTTCATATGTCCGAATAGCAAACTAAGCAAGTGAATTTTTTTAAGGAACCGTGTGATGTCAGCACATCTCTTTTCTTATATTTCCATGTCTAGTTTGAATGATATTTCTGTTAAGAGTAAAGAAAAATGATGCATTGCTGATCTTGGATAGAGCAGGCCTTGTTAATGGCAGGAGTTCACAGATGCATGGGTGTGCATGCACATGCAAACACACTATCAAATGATGGACTTCTCAAAAGCTTCCATTGACTTAAGATAGCTATTCTAAACTTCAAATGCCTATTTTTAAATTTTCTGATGCTCCTTTCATTCCTTGAAATAACCACAACCTTCTGTGTCTCTGGGGAACATGGCCAAGCTCTTGTGGTGTGGATTTTCCAAGCCTCCGCTCTTACAGGCAGGCTCAGGGCTTTGATTTTGATCTGTGGCTTTGGGGCGGAGGACTCTTTCTCTATTGTGTCTTGAGCCTTTGAATGCTTCAGTCACTATAGCATATTGATTTTCTCAGCTTCTTCAAATGAGAAAGTGCCTTTTGAATAGCAATAAGGTAGCTCTTTACACACCTCCTGAATAACAATCTCCTTCTGTATCTGTGTGTAGAATAGCGATGCCTCCTTGACTGTTTCTCATTACAACAGGCAGCTTTGTTGTAGTTCACATCACTGTCACCTGACAAACTTCAGGATGCCCTCAGGTTGCCCACACTTCACCCAATAGATGTGTTTTTGAAAAGCTGGGGTTTAAGCTAATTTATGCAAATCAAATGCTGCTGGTAATATATCTGCGTGGATGTTGTAAAAGAGAATGCGTGCAAGGTGGAGAGGGATCCATCCAAGTGATTCACCCCTCTTCCCAGCGGCTGAGATCCTGTGACTCTACGTTCCTTTAATTCTATATTTTATTGATAATTTTAGATATTTTTCATTTTCACTCCTGAGTGATCTTCAATTAGCAGTGGTTCCTAAAATTTTATTTTTAGTTTAGATTTATTCCTAGGGTTTAGATTTATTCCTAGGGCAATGCCTAGAAGAGGGTCATAGTTCGCAAGGGTGTCATTCACACATGTAGACGGAAATACCTTGAGTGTGTTGCCTGCCATGAAGTTGGTAGAAGCAGAAGCATCTTCCTTGAGTCTTCTTGACCCATTTCTACTGTCTATGAACATAAATATAGATTTGGGTGAGGGAATGGGAAGAAAATCAGGGCACCTTTGGCCCAGGCTATGCACAAGGTACAGTCAGAGTGGAATTTTCAAGCAAAATGTGTCCAAGGAGTTGAACTGAGGAATAAAATCAAGACCCATTAAAGAGACCACAGGTTTTCAGTTTGGCATTTAAGCATTTGTAATCATCATGCCAACCTTCCTTTGAGGTCAGTGGATGTCCAGGGTATACCCCCAACTAAATGAACCAGAATCAGTGGGGTGGGACCCAGATATCAGTATTTTAAAAAATTACCCAGGTGTGCAGGCAGGTCTGAGAATCACTTCTGAGTAAAAGATGGTATCATAGTCTGAATTTCTGGAGAAAAGCCAGCATACTCTATGGTATGGTGGAAAGACTATTGGAAAGATTGTAGAGATAGCTGCCAGTAATGGGATTTTCTTTTGGGCTTGGTGCTTTATTTCTAATCCTCACATCAATAGCATGAGATAAATATTCACATTAGGTCCACCTTATATACCTTTTCACATTTCCTCAGTTTCAAATTTCTCTCCATGGAGAATCTTGCTGCCATTACCATGAACTTATCTCTTGCTAATCCATGAATGTGTTCTTGCCAACTCATCACAGTTGCCCTACCCTGGGAGTGTGAAGATAGTGTGTTCCACACCCTGGACTTGGGATTGTGACCTCAACTCTTTGCTGCTGTGCATCCTCTGTGATTGAATGACTGGCTGTGTCCTTTTGTGGTCTGCTCATTAATTCACCCCCTTGTATTTGCTCTCCTTCTATGCCTCTCTCACCTTTCTTTCCTCCTCACTCTTATTGCCCTGGGATTGGAACCCACAGTAAAATGTTAAAAGGAATATTTGTCACTCATTTTATTTCTGAAAGGGCCCAAGCTAAGACAGTATAATTATACAATAAATGCTGATCTGTCAACTTCCAAAGTGCATGTCCTTTTTATTATTTTCCTTCTTTGTTGTCTTCTAGGAAAGAGAACTGGATCCTGACTTCTGCTTTGCCGCTAACTTGTAATACAATCTTAGGCAAGTCATTTGTCTTCCCTAAACCTCAGTTTTCTCATCTATAGAATGAGAGGGTTAGACTGTCAGTCTGAAATTTTTAGATTCTATGGACACTTTGAACAGTTGAATGAAACCTATGGATCCTTTTTCACAATTATGTTTTAAAATGCACTGAAATATACTTGTTAAGATATTATATATGTATGTATATGTCATAAAATGATTTCTATTTCAATCTAGACAACACCTAGCATAAAATGTTTTTGATACGGTAATATATGTGCTTCTTTACTCATGTATTAAATAGCCACTTATTTAATAACTATGATAATAGTTCTGTAGTGATGAGAATAAACGATATTTCAAGATGATGATAAGAAAGCAGCCCTGGAAGCAGCTAGGCTGTAATGATCCAGTTGAAATAAACAAGACTCACAAAATATAAATGATGATCAGATAAGGTCACTGTGTGACCATAATTTACAAGGATACTTTCTAGAGCCACAAAACACCTTCCTCTTACAACGGACACGAGTGACTGCTGCTTCTTGATCAGTTACAGCCCTCGCCTTGCTTTAATAAAAATTACCTAGACACCCAATCACTGAATGACTTCTCTTTATAGTACCCAGTTCCAAACCTGTCCCTGTCCCACTCCTTAAGACCTCCTGGAAGCACTCACAAGAAGCACAGTCCCACAAGAATCCCACTCTAACTCCTCCTTGCCCTGACATCCCACGGCTCCCCTGGCTTGGTCTGTCCTTCAGTGCAGCCACCTAAATACACCTAAACATTTGGACCATGGTTGTGTTCCTGGTGGGCTTTGATGGTGGGCTTTAATTTCTGCAGCAACCATAATGTGATGTGAGAATACCTGTGATTGATTTCTACCAAGGGCAATATAATTGTGGAGGCGAGATTAAAATCTGAGCACTCTGGCTTTAGAGATTGAACTCTTAACCTCTGTGCTCCCCAGCCTCTAAACATACAAAACTTTAAAAATGCACAAAACAAATAATCACAACCAGTGATGAAGTGTTCCCTACACAACATCCGTAAAGGCATGCTTGAGTTAGGGGAGAGATCTTAACTTCTACCAAAATAACAACCACAAAAAGCAGTCACGGTAGAAAAGGAAATAACGCAGCTATATCAATAACAACAATAACATCTTCCATTTGTATATTCCTTTCTACATTATTGACCCCTCTGTATATGAGTCTCAGCATAGTGAGGGCAGACCCTCCATCCAGGTTTTCTGGGGCATAGCCTAAGTCATTCTTTTACCGACAGGATCTAAGGTAATAATTCCCATAAAGAGAAAACGGCTTCTCAGCTCATTGTTGAGCTGTTCACTATTTAGATTTATATTCAGTCAATATTTACTAAGTGCTATTATGGACTAAATTGTGTACCCCTCCCCTGGCAACAAAGTCATATGTTGAAGCCCTAACTCCTGATGCGTATTTGAAGGAAGAGACACCAAGGATGCACACATAGAGGAAAGGCCATGTGAGGATGGTGGCCATCTGCAAGCCAAGGAGAGAGACCTCAGGTGCAATCAACCTGCCAGCACCTTGATTTTGGACTTCCAGATTCAAGCATTGCTCAGAACTATCAGAAATACATTTCTGTTGAGTCATCCAGTCTGGTATTTTGTTATGGCAGCCTGAGCAAACTAATACAAATGACTGATGAACGTGCTAATGGTTTTACAAGTTATTTCTTTAAACTGTTGAAACTGACCCAGTTTTCCCATAGAGTTTTTTGTTGTTGTTGTTGTTACTTTGTTTTTGTTTTTGGACAAACATAGAAATTGACCCTCCTAGTCTTAAACCTGAAACTTACATTTGTCTTGTCTGAGCTTCTTCCTCTGGAAACCAACCCTCAGGCCTCCCAGATGGTATCAAGGAACTGAAACTCCTTTCCTTACCCTTCCCTAATTCCTGGTTTCCCACACATTGCTACCTTACTTCTCTGCTATATAAATACCCAGTTTTAGTCAGTTAGGGAGACGGATTTGAGAGTTATCTCCTATCTCCTCTGCTGCAGCACTGAAATAAAAAGCCTTCCTCCCTGACAATACTCATGATCTTGGAGACTGGCTTTCTGTGTGGCAAGCATCCAGACCTAGACCAAACCCCTGGCATTTTGGTAACACCATTGCAAGAGTATAGTCAAACCAGTTTCTACTGGCTTGTGAGAGCTGAGTTTTTAATTTAAAAAAAATTTTTGAAATAGAGACAGGGTCTCACTATGTTGCCCAGGCTATTCTCAAACTCCTGGGTTCAAGTGATTCTTCTTCCTCAGCTTCCCAAAATGCTAGGATTACAGTCATGAGCTACCATACCCAGCCTTTTTTAGGAATCTTGTGAGCTGGTTTTAAAAGCAGCCATTAGGAAAAAAACTACTTAAATTTACAATCAGGTTAGTTATATTAAAAACAAAAATAAGGTGGTGGCTCACATCTGTAATCCCAGCACTTTGGGAGGCCGAGGTGGGTGGATCACAAGGTCAGGGGTTCGAGACCAGCCTGGCCAACATGGTGAAACCCTGCCTCTACTAAAAATAAAAAAATGCCGGTGCATGCCTATAATTCTAGCTACTCAGGAGGCTGAGGCAGGAGAATTGCTTGAACCCAGGAGGTGGAGATTGCAGAGAGCTGAGAGTGCACCACTGCACTCCCGCCTGGGGGAAGAGAGCAAGATTCTGTCTCAGAAAAAAAAAAAAAAAGGAATAAATACTCAAAACTCACCACTTCCTAATTATTTTACTACATTTTGTATTTTACATATTTATATTTTTATATGTTTATATTTTGCTACACTTTACATTGTTTATTCTCCATGTGCTTGACGTTATTTATGTCTATTATGTCTGAAATACTACATAGTAATGTGCTACTGTGCACCTCTTCCCAACTCTGCGTTCAATAATATCAGGTGGGTGGTTTGAAACAGGCCATGGTGGGAGTATTTACACCATGGAAATGGACAAACAGTACAAATCAGGTTTTGTTTTGTGTTGTTTTTCCCCAGAGAGTTATTGTTAAACACTTACAGCATGTTCTCGACCCTAATAATCCCACAAGAGAGATAGTGTAATTCCAGATTTACAAATGAGGAAACTCCAGCACTAAAACTCAAGACTCAAGTGCAAACTGGGATCTCCTCGCTCCTGGACTAGGGCCTTTTGTGTGATACCACACTGCCTCTCCATGCATACATGAGGAAATGCTGTTGCTCTGTTTATAGCTCAGCCTGGCTGCCCAGAAGAATCAGATTAAAAGGGGCCTATGCATTTGGTGAGGGTCTTGCCCTGCCTCTTAAATTTCTCTGCCCAGCACAGGCGTTGTGTAATTCTAATACCCAATAGGATGAAGGCCACTTGCTATAAATTCCAGGGCACTGGGAAAAAGCCATGGGAGGAACACTCTTTTATAACCACAATTTGCAGTCTATTGTAAAGTACTTTAATTGCTACTCAGTGTAGGATTTTTCTGTGTGTTTTTCCAGCATGGTGAAAATTAATAAGGAGAGGGGGCCGAGTCCACCCTGCTGGGGTGTGGGAAGCAGAAGCCCTGACCATTCAGAGATGGATTTACTGAAACAGGAACTGAAGACACAGCAGGAGGTCTTCAAAATGACTCTCAGAGAAGCTTCTTTGATGAGCTGAGGCAATTCAGCAGCTTCGGCACTGCGCATTCATGCTCATAAATCACCAGGATTTGCAGGCGTTGCAAGACGTCTCCCAATATGCAGTCAAAAAAATATTCTCACTGCAGTAGCACTAAAGATCTACTGCCAGTTATTTTGCTTCAGTACCTTGCATCTTAAGGGACAATTTGATTTTTGCTGTTGATTATCAGGTGCACACAGGTTTAAAAAGGCTAAATATTGAACCACTCCAAAAAGAATCTTAGGAAAGTCATTTCCCTATTCGAGAAACTTTTGAAGACTAAAATATGTTCTTTAACCTCTGAAAGTGAGAGACTCTAAAGCTGATGTGAACCTAGGCTGTGCACATGAATCACCTGGAGAGTTTTAGAAATCCTGATGCCCGTATCTGCTACCCTATGGATTCTGATTTCAATGGCCTGGCCTGGGTATTTGGATTTTTAAAGGCTCTCCAGGAGAGTCTCATACACAATGAAGTTGAAAATTTCAAAACCTTGATACTCAAAGTATGGTCGATCTGTGGGCTAGCAGCATCAGCATCCCCTGAGTACTTGTCAAAAATGCAGAATTTCACCCCAGATTCACGGAATCAATCTGCATTTTAACAAGATCCCCAGGTGATTCAATGGTGCAGCCAAGGTTGAGACCGTCTAGAATCTCGACAACAATGTGAGAAGCTGTCCTTATGAAAGACACCATGCCGTCTTCCTTATTTCTGTTTAAAGATGATTTTTGCCTCTCCTTCCCCATATCTAGTTAGGTATCTAAATGTTGTTTTTGCCTCTCCTTCCCCATATCTAGTTAGGTATCAAGTTCTGTTGATTTTCCTTTCAAATCAAATCTCTCCGTGTCTCACAATGTCCAGAATTCCCTAATGTCAGGGTACTTGCTGTAGCAGCCTCCAGGCCCCCAGCCCCTTCCATGTCTCTTGCAGGTTACTGATAGAATAAATCCTTTAATTTCCTCTGCTCAATGACATTCCTGGCCCCAGTTTCCTACACATCTCAAATGTGCATCTCTCTCTGTCTGACTCCAAGGCCGTCCCTCACCTGGCTCCTGATGACCTGTCGAACCTGATTTCCTACTGCTTTCCTAATGGTTCTCTCTGGCTTCAGCCTGTCTTTTCACCCAGACACAAGGAAATAGCCCAGACTTCTCTCTCTTGGCTCCTGGAAAGCCATGTCCTTTCAGTCTTCCCCTTGCCTCTCCAAACCTCATTCATCCTTCCAGGCTGCTTTCTTTTGCTCTGATGCCTCCAGTACTTATAATCTGAACCATTAATTATTAGCTTCACATCATATTGGTCATCAATTTTCATGCACATAGAACCAAGCTGAGCATGAAGGGCTAAAACAGAATGAAATGTAGCGTGGAGATGAACCCAGGCACTGCCTGTTCAAAATAGTCCTGGCTTCTCCAGGAAGGCACTATAGTTGATGCTACCTCATGACCACATCTTTCAGCACTAAGGGCAGGCCTAGTGGTGTTGCCTCTTCCATTGGACTCTTGGCCTTCAGGTTGGTCTTGCAACCTCTCTGGGTTAAGTGTTATCATCACATCCAGCAGTTGAGTCCTGATGCTACCTATGGGTAGACCATCATGCCACATGGTGGCAGTGCAGATGGGTAAGAGGAGGCAGAAACAATATGTAATAATAGCAATAGTTTAGGGCTTTCTAAGTGCCAAGCACAATTCTAAGTGTTTCATATGTGATTCTTTAATTTTTTTATTTTTAATAAATTAATTTATTTATTTTTCTGAGACAGAGTCTCGCTCTATCACCGAGACTGGAGTGAAGTGGCGCAATCTCCGCTTCCTGCAACCTCCGCCTCCCAGGTTCAAGCAATTGTCCTGCCTCAGCTTCCCAAGTTAGCTGGGACTACAAGCATGCATCACCACACTCAGCTAAGTTTTTGTATTTTTAGTAGAGACAGTGTTTCACCATGTTGGCCAGGCTGGTCTCCTGACCTCAGGTGATCTGCCTACCTTGGCCTCCCAAAGCATTGGGATTACAGGCGTGAGCCACTGCACCTGGCCTGATTCTTTTATTTTAAAAAACCCTTTTGCTATAAAATAAAACATAGATACAAGAAAATCATGAAGTATTATAAGACAATACCTTTGTAAACAGCCAGATCAAGGAACAGAACCTCACTAAGAACCCTAGCACCTTTCTGATGCGCCCCATCCTAATCAGGGCCCACTATTTCCCTTCCCCCAAAAAACAAACTCATCATTTTGACTTTTTAAAAATTATGGTAAAATACATAACAAAATTTACCATTTTAACCATTACCGAGTGTACAATTCAGCATCATTAAGCACATTCACACTATTGTACAACCATCAACACCACCCATCCTCAAAACTGCTTTTATCATCCCAAACGGAAACTCCATACCCATTACACAAGAACTTCCCATTCCCCTCCCCCACAAACTTAGTAACCACCATTCTGTCTACTGTGTCTATGAATTTGACTACTCTAGGTACCTCATCTAAGTGGAATTATATAGGATTTATCCTTTTTGTGACTGACTTATTCACTTAGCATAGTGTCTTTAAGGTCCATCCGTGTTGTAGCATGTGTTAGAATTTCTTTCTTTATAAGACTGGATAATATTCTATTGCATGCACGTGGCCCATTCTGTTTGTTCATTCCTCTGTCAGCGGACACATGGGTTACTTCTACCTTTTGACTATCATGAATAATGTTGCTGTGAACATGGATATCCAAATATCTATTATGATTTACTATTTATATTTTTATCATCCAATTTTGCATCTGCAACCAAGCACTTTTGTTTGGTCCCGAATCTTCCTTAAAACTGATATTCCTTTTAATTCACTTTTAATCCTCAGATTTTTTTTTTTTTTTTTTTTTTTTTTTGATGGAATCTTTCTCTTTTGTCCAGGCTGGAGTGCAGTGGCAGGATCTCAGCTCACCACAACCTCCGCCTCCCAGGTTCAAGTGATTCTCCTGCCTCAGCTTCCCAAATAACTGGAACTACAGGCACATGCCGCCACACCCAGCTAATTTTTGTATTTTTAGTAGAGACAGGGTTTCACTATGTTGGCCAGGCTGGTCGCGAACTCCTGACCTTACGATCCACCCGCCTCGGCCTCCCAGTGTGCTGGGATTACAGGCGTGAGCCACTGCGCCTGGCCTAATCTTCGGTTTTCAAATATTATCTCTTGTCCTGACAAGCTGTACGCATTAGGACTATTACTGGTCCCATTATGCAGACGAGGACATCGAGGTTGCTCAAAGCCACCAGAAGAGTGATGGGTAAAGCTATGAAAGACATATGCTATGTCTGAGAGACAAAGCATATATAGAAAAATGTCAAACGACTTCACCTGTATTGGAGAACGTCTGCATTTGGGGACAGGAGAAGAAGGAAGACAGTGTCAGAGACTAAGAAGAAATGGACAATAGGCTATGAGGACCAGGACAGGGTGGCATTGTGAACAGTAGATTGTGTAGTCTTTAAGGTTGACCATTTATAGTTTATTTACTTTGGTCGTTAGCTAGAGTGGGTTCAGTTAACCACATTCTCAGGTCACGGAATGTATGTTTGTATGAGGCCCTCTTGTTTTATGTCTTTATTCTCTTTTACTTCTGCCTCCACTTCTACCTCCACTTCCATCTATCTTCCCTTAATTGCTAGAATTGTCTTTGAAAATAGCCAAAACATTGAGAGGTTAATCTGGTAAGTGAACTGGGTAACTGGTCAAAACAATGACATTCATTCCAATACTAGATAAGTTACCTCTTTCAGTGATGGTTAGTTGAAATCCGAAAGCCCTCTTCAATTCATACAACACGTATTTATAGAGCATCCCCTCAATGCCAGAAATCTTTCTAGCCACTCATGATTTGGCAGGCAGCAAAATAGACATGATGCTTGTTCCTATGGATCTATGTTGTTTTGGAGCTATGTGATGAAATTATAAACGGATATATCAACAGAAGAAATTCAGAAGAAAATTAAAACAGGTAGAAAACAAAACAGGAGGTTGTGACTGGGTTGGGGTGCAGGTAACTTTAGGCAGCATGGTCAGAGAAAGTCTCTCGGAGGTAGTGACATTTGAACTGAGACCCAAATGGCAAGAAAGAACCATCATGGTTCTTTCAAGTCAAAGAAAATAGGTTTGAAGCAGAAATATTAGCAAGTTCAAATGCCTTGAGGTGACAGAAGAGGCCCACTCAAGGAACAGAAAGGTTAGTCTTACTGGAACTGGCTAAATAGATGTCAGAAAGAGACACTTATAAGGATGACATGTTTACCACACCATTGTTTACATGTTAAGTGATGAGGAATGGGCAGTTGATTTTATCATTTCAACTCATCATTCTTTGAAGACTGTGATGTTTTCAAAGAGAAGTGAGGTGGGGCACGGTGGCTCACGCCTATAATCCCAGCACTCTGGGAGGCCAAGGTGGGTGGATCACTTGAGGTCAGGAGTTTGAGACAAGCCTGGTGAAACCCCGTCTCTACTAAAAATGCAAAAATTAGCTGGGCATGGTGGCGGGTGCCTGTAATCCCAGCTACTCGGGAGGCTGAGGCAGGAGAATCGCTTGAACCTGGGAGTCTCTGCAGTGACATGATCTCGGCTCACCTGCACTCCAGCCTGGCAACAGAGTGAGACTCCATCTCAAACAAACAAACAAACAAAACAAAACAAAGAGAAATGATTATGTTTGACAATGAAGGTCTTTAAAGTTTTATTTCTGAGCAGAAGAAAATGGAGAGTAATTTTTCAAGTAGACTTTCCCCTTTCATTCTTTAGAGAAATTAATGCTGCTCAGTGATGTTGCTATGGTCAAAAAATAAATAGTGAGGTCAGTGTGATATGACCTGGATTGAGATCGAGTTGCTTTCTATACAGACTGTGCAGGTAGTTGGGCACACAGTCAATACAGTGACCTCCCCATATAAGTGTGTGTTCTCTCTTGAGGCCTGCTTTGTGGCTAATTTTGTAGGATTTGGCTATTATACCTCTTGAATTAAAAAAAAACAGGATTGATATGATTTGGCTCTGTGTCCCCACTCAAATCTCATCTTGAATTCTCATGTGTTGTGGGAGGGACCCAGTGGGAGATAATTGAATCATGGGGACAGGTCTTTCCCATGCTGTTCTCTTGATAGGGAATAAGTCTCACAAGATCTGATGGCTTTATAAGATGGAATTTCCCTGCACAAGCTCATTCGCTGTTTGCCTGCTGCTATCCATGTAAGATGGGACTTGCTCCTCCTTGCCTTCCACCATGATTGGGAGGCTTCCTTAGTCACATGTAACTGTAAGTCCAATTAAATCTGTTTCTTTTGTAAATTGCTCAGTCTCAGGTACGTCTTTATCAGCAGCATGAAAATGGACTAATACAGTAAATTGGTACCAGTAGAGCAGGGTGTTACCAAAAAGATACCTGAAAATGTGGGAGTGACTTTGGAACTGGGTAACAGGCAGAGGTTGGAACAGTCTGAAAGGGCTTAGAAGAAGACAGAAAAATGTGGGAAAGTTTGGAACTTCTTAGATACTTGTTGAATGGCTTTGCCCAAAATGTTGATAATGATATGGACAATAAGGTCCAGGCTGAGGTAGTCTCAGATGGAGATGAGGAAATTGTTGGGAACTGGAGCAAAGGTGATTCTTGTTATGTTTTGGCAAGGAGACTGGCAAGATTTTGCCTCTGCCCTAGAGATTTGTGGAACTTTGAACTTGAGAGAGATGATTTAGGGTATCTGGCAGAAGAAATTTCTAAGCTGCAAAGCATTCAAGAGGTGACTTGGGTGCTGTTAAAAGCATTCAGTTTAAAAAAGGAAACAGGGCATAAAAGTTTGAAAAATTTGCAACCTGACAATGCCATAGAAAAGAAAATCCCATTTTCTGAGGAGAAATTCAAGCTGACTGTAGAAATTTGCATGAGTAACAAGGAGCTGAATGTTAATCCCCAAGACAATGGGGAAAATGTCTCCAGGGCATGTCAGAGGTCTTTGCAGCAGACCCTCTCACCACAGGCCTGAAGACTTAGAAGGAAAAAGTGGTTTCACGACCAGACCCAGGGTCTCCATACTGTTTGCAGCCTAGGGACTCGGTGCCCTGCATCCCAGCTGCTCCAGCTATGGCTGAAAGGGGCCAACACAGAGTGTGGGCTATGGCTTCAGAGGGTGCGAGCCCCAAACCTTGGCAGCTTCCACATGGTGTTGAGCCTGTGGGTGCCCAGAAGTCAAGAGTGGGGTTTGGGAACCTCCACCTAGATTTCAGAAGATGTATGAAAACTCTTGGATGCTCAGGCAGAAGTTTGCTGCAGGGGTGGGGTCCTCATGGAGAACATCTGCTAGGGCAGAAGGCAAATGTGGGGTTGAAGACCCCTGCACAGAACCCCTACTGGGGAACTACCTGGTGGAGCTGTGAGAAGAGGGCCATCATCCTCCAGACCCTAGAATGGTAGATCCACTGACAGTTTGCACCATGCACCTGGAAAAGCTTCAGACACTCAATGCCAGCCCATGAAAGCAGCCAAGAGGGAGGCCGTACCCTGTGAAGTCACAGGGGTGGAGCTGCCCAAGACCATGGGAACCCACCTTTTGCATCAGTGACCTGAATGTGAGACATGGAGTCAAAGGAGATCATTTTGGAGCTTTAAGATTTGACTGCCCCACTGGATTTCACACTTGCATGGGGCCTGTAGTCCCTTTGTTTTGGTCAATTTCTCACATTTGGAATGACTCTATTTACCCAATGTCTGTACCTCCATTGTATCTAGGAAGTAACTAACTTGCTTTTGATTATACAGGCTTATAAGTGGAAGGGATTTGCCTTGCCTTGCCTCAGATTAGACTTTTGACTGTGGACTATTGAGTTAAAGCTGAAATGAATTCAGACTTTGGGAGACTGTTGGGAAAGCATGATTGGTTTTGAAATGTGAGGACATGAGATTTGGGGGGGTCCAGGGTGGAATGATATGGTTTGTCTCTGTGTCCCCACTCAAATCTCATCTTGAATTCCCATGTGTTGTGGAAGGGACCCAGTGGGAGGTAACCAAATCATGGTGGCAGTTCTCTCCCTTGCTGTTCTTGTGATAGGGAATAAGTCTCACAAGATCTGATGGCTTTATAAGGCAGAGTTTCCCTACACAAGCTCATTCTATTTTCACCTGCTTCTATCCATGTAAGACAGGACTTGCTCCTCCTTGCCTTCTGCCATGATTGTGAGGCTTCCCCAGCCGTGAAGTGTAAGTCCATTTAAACTCTTTCTTTTGTAAATTTCTCAGTCTCAGGTATGTTTTTATCAGCAGTGTGAAAACGGACTACTAACAAATATATGCATAAATATTATATTAAAACAATGTGATTAAAACCATTTCACTTGGACACAATCTCACTTTTGTGGTAGGCCTGCCATAAACACTTAATGACTCTCATCACAGGAAAACACAAATCATGTGACAAGCAGCCAGTACTCTTCAAAATGGCAAGATTATGAAGAACAAACAAAGGCTGAGGAACTGTTCCAGATTAAAGGGAATTAAAGCAAATTATCAACTGTATTCAGTATTTGATCTGTGATGGCAGAGTGTGCCATCTTCTGGACATGAGTAATTTCCATTACCCTTTTTGGTTACCACCTCCTGAGTATGTTCCTGCCTCTCTCCTTCAGGTGCCAGATTCAATTCCTCTGCTTGGACTAAGTCAGTCCTGTTGAGCTCCCTCTAGCGCTATACAGAGGTAGAAGGGGAGGAGGAGTCAACCATTTGGCTTGTCTTGGTGGTAGTATCCCAACCAGTGATCCAGGTGCTGACATACCCTGATCCTCCCATACTCCCAGTTTTGCTAGCTCTGGGCTGGAAGCACCCCTGAAGACACCCTACATTTTACAGCAGTCTTCTCCTAATGGGCTTCCACTTTCTATGCTACAATCCCACTGTAGTAGCAAGCCTACTCCTATAGTCTGGATGTTTGTCCCCTCCAAACCTCATATTAAAATTTGATCTCCAATGTTGGAAGTGTTTTTGTCATGGGGGTGGCTCCCTCATGAATAGATTATGCCTTCTGTCCCTCTGGGTGAGTCCTCACTCTATCAGTTTCCACAAGAGCAGGTTGTTAATTCTCTTTCTCACTTGTTTCCTCTCTTGCCATGAGTGGAACCAGCACACATCACTCCCCTTTGCCTTCTGCCATGAGTGGGAACAGCCTGTGGCCCTCACCAAAAGCCAATGCTGGCACCATGCTTCTTGTAAGCTAAATAAACCTCTTTTTTAAATAAATTACCCTCCTCAGGTCTTCCTTTATAGCAATACATAATGGACTAACAGCTACCAAAAACACCCTTTCTTCTTTTCTAACCTAATTACATATTTGTTTCCAAATAAATATCTCTGTTGCAATGTCTGAGATTTTGCAGTGAGAACGAGAAGTTACAGAATATTCTCAGGAGTCTGTCTCTTCCGAATAGACTTGCAGAATGTTTTCTTTTAAGTTTTCTTGCCCCAAAGTACAGGAAATAGTGTTGAATCTATTTATTACATGGAGTTATCTTTATATCCTATCAGGGTTATATTTCAGCTCCTTGAAAGCATATTGTATTATAGAGTTGCTCTTGTTAAAAGAGAAATCTTTGAAGGATGCCAAGGGTTATCTTGGCAGGGCTCCATGGTAAACAGAGCTCTGGCTCTAAGAGATCACAATATGCAGCCTACTGGATAGATGGTCCTGTAAGAGGAGGCACAATTCTGCATCTGGTAGCATAGTGTGCCTGTGTGTGTGGGGGCTTTTATTTGAAAATTTTTGTTAATTAGTGAAGAGCTATTGGCCAAGATTTGGAATTATATTATGAATAAGTGTAATGAGAACTTGAATCCATCACATGAGGAAGATTCTCCTAGGGAGGAAGAGATAAAATATAATTTCTGCCTTTATTCCAAAAAAAAACCCCGGCAAATTCAGCATTGAGGTTTTCCTGTATGGTATGTAAAGTTTAGGTTTCAAAGAAGCCACAAGCCATTTCCTGTGGCTAGCAACAGAGCACTCTCTTCTCTTGAACTCACTTGTTCTATGCTCATCATTCATTCTTATATTCATTGGATTAGCTAACTTTTGCTTTGCAACGAACTACTCCAACTATCAAAGGCTTAAAAGGATAGCCATTGATTCAGCCTAAGAATGGGCTGGGCAGTTCTCTGTCTGGGCTGGGGTTGGCTGATCTCAGCTGGGCCTGCAGACTCAAGCATCTGCAGTCAGTTGGTGAGTTGGCCAAGGCTAATGGCTGAAGTGGCAGGGGCAACTGCTCCAACCGGCCCACCTGTCTCTCACTAGCCTGGACTCCATGTGGGGACTGGGTTCCACTGCAGCAAGAAAGTATGCCCCAAAGCCTGAGCACCACTGAGGCCTCAGCTAGCTTCATCTTGTTAATGTCCCCTTGGTCAAAGCAAGTCAGAAAGTCAAGAACATGTCCAAACAGTGAGGTAGGGAAATAACTTGTGGCCATTTTGCAACCTATCAAGCCACATTTTAGTTAATTTTTTTTTTTTTAAGATGGAGTTTCACTTTGTCACTCCTCAGGCTGGAGTGCAGTGGCACCATCTTGGCTCACTGCAACCTCTGCCTCCTGGATTTAAGTGATCCTCCCACCTCAGGCTCCCAAGTAGCTGGGATTACAAGTGTGCACCACCACACCCAGCTAATTGTTGTATTTTTAGTAGAGACAGGGTTTCACTATGTTGGCCAGGCTGGTCTCAAACTCCTGACCTCAAGGGATCTGCCTGCCTCAGCCTCACAAAGTGCTGGGATTATAGGCGTGAGCCACCACGTCCCACCTAGTTAATTCTGTTGACATGGTTTATCTATCCACCTGAACAGATTTCTCCACAGAGTTAAAAGTATTAAAGAAAATGCATAATGGGAAAATAACATAAATTACATAGTAATTTCTTATTATGAAGGAACATGAGATTAGATAGGAAACTGAGTTCTAACCACAGTTCATTTTGTAGCAATGTGACTTGGAGCAAATAATTTAGCTTAGGAGTTAGTGCTTTTTTACCTTCAGAGTGAGGAAGTTGGTTTATCTCTGAGGTTTCTCTTGGATTACCAAGATGTTGGATTATCTCTGAGCCTTCTCTTATCACGCCATTATTAGTAGAAAGAAATTTGACATGAGATGGATAAAAGCAAGCAGCTTTATCCTAAAGAATTTACCAACAAAATTTGTTTAAATCCAACAAAAATACAGGAATTTCTAGCCCAAGAATATGAGCTCTAAGTATTCCCAGATTTGGATTTTGAGTATTTAATCTCCAGAGAACTTTTGTCTTCTCCCAAAACTTCTCCTACCTGTCCACTCGGTCTTTGAGCAGATGTTCAGGTTTACTATGAAGCTCTGACACCAGTGGATTGGGGCTTCATGTCCTTGCCTTGCCATATTGTTCTCCTGACTACCCCCATTAAAAGTTTGACCTCACTGAGGCAGACTGCATCTTCTTGTTCCTAGTAGTTAGCAAAGTGTCACATATCAGTAATCAATAAACATTAGTTGAATGAATGGAATACAATTGAGTCGATTTTTCATGAATAGCAGATGACTATGTTTTTTTTTGAGGACTGTAACAGTATATTTTGGGGACACTGGAAAACAGTGGAGGCTGTACTTAGAGTTATGATTTTCTGCCTTAAGCAAAGTGATCTGATTTGCTCTGACTGTGAGGAGAGGATTCAGGGGCTCTGTGAGGTGGTGGATGCCTCACCTCCTCTGGAAGGCAAATCAGAGATCCTGTGCTGCTTGGAATAGAGGAAGGCCGCCACGAAGTGCAAGTTCAGCCACCCCTGGGGCAACAGTGATCTAGAGGGCTCAAGGCACTTGAATGGGGGGCACTCTAGGGTGAAACTTAGACCTGGCGTCCCCTTTCCCAGAAGCAGGGAGGCCAGACCATTAATGCAGTCCTATTGGGCTCCATATCCTGCTCTAGCCCATCTCTCATCAACAGGATGAGCTCCAGGAGTGAAACAGGGAGGAAAACAGCTCTATCATGAGCACCCCAGAAAACCACCACTTGGATAATCAGATCAGCAGCTGATTGCAGACTGTTTTTAATTGTTCACTTTCCACTGAGGGTCTGTCATTTTACGGTCCTGGGTTTTGGCTGAGATTGTCTCTGAAGAAAAAAGATGAAAAGAAGCAAATCCATATAGGACTATGAAATTTCTTCCATTTATCATAAATAAGCAACAATAACAACAACGATAAAGCATATTAAAAGCAGAGAAAAAAGTCCTTGTCATTTTCATGGATTCACAATAGAACTACTAAATTTAGTACAAGATATTATATTGATTAACTCAGTGATGTGATACTAGAAATCAGTCTTGCAGGGGAAAAAATCTGATTTAGAAAAAATTATATTAGAGATTCATGTTCATTTTAAACCTCAAAGTGTGACTGGTAATGAAAAATTGAGGCCCTATGCTTCTGATTAAAACTGACTTAGAGGTGTCCTTGCCCACAGCCAAGAAAATTTAGTAGAAACCTCTATTATCTCTCTAATGTGGTTTTTCTCCAATTAATTAATTAACCCTTAATTATTCCACATAATGCTTCTGTGATGCAGGAAACTGGTGAAGTTACTGCCGTCTTAATGAGAAGGAACACGAGGCAATGGGATGTGAAACGATCTCTGGAGTCACAGAGGGAGCCCACACTGAACTCAGGAGAGAATGCAGAAAGCTGGGAATCTTCCTCTTCTGTGCAAAGAGGGGTTTCTCACAAGTAAGCAGACTACTGCTTTCGATTCTCCATCAAAGTCAGCATCCTTAATTTAAAGCAGGAGGAAGTCAGACTCTGCACCCAGTTATCTGCAGGCTT
Source organism: Piliocolobus tephrosceles (assembly GCF_002776525.5). NCBI lineage: Eukaryota > Metazoa > Chordata > Mammalia > Primates > Cercopithecidae > Piliocolobus > Piliocolobus tephrosceles. The sequence continues at coordinate 45,405,541 of NC_045453.1, read as the reverse complement.
TCAAGACGAGAAGCTATGACGCAATATAGAACCTACATTTCCAAATCTTGAATATTTAAAAAGAGTTTCAGAAAAAGAGAAAAACATGGTTATATATAACCATACAATAATCTTTATCTTATGACTGGCTGCATCTGAACTGTTTATTTTTCTGTCTTCCAAACAGATACAGAAATTTTAAGTTGGGAACATATTTTCAAAGCACGGTATAGGCGATGCATTGTGATTGCTCACAAATATTCCTTTTTAAACTTTTAAAAATGATTCTTCCAAACAGTCTTGAGGGATTGAACTAAATGAATGTTTTGGTGGCTATAATACACTTCTGGGTCCTAAAGTACCTTATTTCAAGATTAAGAAGACTAAGAGAAAATATAATCAGAATAAATTCTGAAAACTGGAAGGAGTAAGTGCTTTTAATAAGTGGGCAGATAGACTGTGAAATCCCATCGGAAGAGCAGGAACAATAGGGTTCTGCAACGTGGTCCTCATTCAAATTCATGGAAGAATAAATCAACAGTGTTTGAAGTGCCTCAGAGCAAGGATGAACATGATAAGCACAGAAAGGCTCACTGATGCCATGAATTTGACTTTGTGTGGTACGGGTTGCCGAAATCCGGTTTATTTACTTTTGAATCATTCAGAAGGAACCATCAAGAGGGGTAAAAAAGGAAGAAAAACAGAGTATAAACAGATATTTCCTTTTTAGTTTTTTTTAACATGCACTCTGGGTGACTGGACACACTTGCTTCCGTTGGTCCATAAAAGCCATCATTGTATTATAGCTGGTGGGTTGTTGGATGACAAACAACAGGAGCAAAATCCTGTTGCAGGAGTTCCTCCCCTACACGCAATGGTAGTCAGGGTTTAGGCCTGGAAAGATTCCCCTTTTTGTGAACATTGCTTGGGGAAAAAAACCTTCCAGCTCCAACTTAGAGGGATGAAGTTCAAGTCCGTTATACTGGTGGACAAATCAAATTGTCCTCCCAGCTGTTATGGACTAAATTGTATCCCTTTCAAACTTGTATGTGGAAGCCCTAACCCCCAGTGCTTCAGAATGTGACTGTGTTTGGAGATGGGGCCTTTGAAGATGTAATTATGTTAAAACGAGGCCATCAGCGTGGGCCCTGATGCAACCAGGTTGCTGTCCATATAAGAACAAGAGATTAAGACACTCCTGGAAAGACCAGGAGTGCACATGGAGGAAAGGTCCCATGAGGACGCAGTGAGATGGCAGCTGTCTGAAAGCCCAGGAGGAGGCTGCAGAAGAAACCAAACCTGCCGACAGCTGGATCCTGTCTATCCAGTTTCCAAAGCTGTGAGAAAATAAACTTTTGTTTCTTGAGCCACCCAGTCAGCGATATTTTGTTAAGGCAGGCCTGGTGAGCTAGTAGATCAGCTTTGGACCATGTGCTGTTCAGCGCTCATCTGGAATTGAGCAGACTTTCTACGTGCAGACATGCAATGGCAGTTCAGTGGTATGTGTTGAGTGAACGAATGGATGATCTTCCTTTTCACAGTTTCCTTATTTTCGGAAACAGGCCTCGTTGTAATATCTCCATCACAGGGTTGTAGCTGTAAGTACCTGTAAAATGCTTAGCACATCCACTGGCACACAGTCAACACCATAACAGTGTTTGTTCCAATGATTTTTACTGTTAAGCATTGTATTCATTTTTAGCTTTTGGTAGTGTTATAGATAATGATTCTTAAGCTAGGCAGTGGGACACATTCATGAGCATCATGAATATTTTACTTCCTGCAGTTTCAATAGAACTTGAGCCGTTTTTCTCTAATGTACTGCATTTGGTCTGTGGACCAGGAAATCATAGGAATCAGAAATGGATGAGATGGGCGCCATCACATTGGGCTTATCTTTTCATAGCTGGATTAGGTGGTTTGATGACTCTTTGGTATTTTTGTATCCGGGGTGGAAATGGAGGGTTGAAGGAACAAACTGATGTTCTTCCCTTTTCTCAATTTCCCACTTCTAAAGTCCCAGCAAACACATCCGACTCAAAGCAGACAGATCTTGAGCCTAAACTGTGCTTTAGGGTGAAGGGAAGGAGGAAGGCTACGTTCCTCAAGTGTAATGAGTGACAGAACTTTCACAATTTGTGTCTTAACAAGTCTTCCACGATGGACTAGATTTTACTTCTCTGGGCGAAAATTTTCTTAGCTTTATTCAGTTACCTTCAGTTAGTCCCCTTTCTTCAGAAATAATCTTCCACAGTAAAAGCCCCCAAATAAAGTGCACAGAGCTAACTTTTGTGCTCTCTGTATTTCACGATTATTGAGCCAACCTGCTGCATGCTCCATTAATCTCTCAAACCAGCCTCAGACTTGGGCTTCAAGGAAAGTGTTTCCAATTTTAACCTGTCTGCATTCCATGAGCCTTTGTTTATGAAATTGACACTGCCCCAGAAGGCCCCATGGCCCTTCAGTGTCCCTTGTGTCATTTCCATTTCATCACTGTGTTATTATTAATTTGAGGCTTCTCATTGTTGATTACATATGCATTTGTCCTCATCTTGGAACCCCTGTAGGTGGGGAGCTGTGGACAGCCTGCCTGATGTCCTTTGTGCTTCTTGTTACCTGTACTCCTGCATGAGCAGAGCGTGCCCTGTAATGAGCTGATGGGATGGGAGCAGCTGGCCACGTGTCCATTTTCACCTTCCATCAGTCTGTGCATCTGTATCGCCTCTATTTTATTTTCTCTCCTTGACTACGTTTTTTCTGAGCTGTGTAGTGTAGCACTTCGAGATTGACAAGTGTGCCATCAAGAAAGCAGGCAGAGAGGGAGAATGTCTTAAATTTTTAATTTTGAAATGCTCTGCACCACCAGAAACAGCAAACAGGGCAGGTTCGGCAATTTGGGGCTGGAAAACACAGCACACAGAGGATACGTGAGCTCACAGCAGCGGCTGCCATAAGGAGGGTTAAGACAGATGCCAGTGAGAGAAGAGAAATACAGGCACTTTTCCCAGCCGACTGTCCATCCTGAAAGCAAATGGTGCCAGCCCAGAAGGCCTCTGACAAGGAAAGAAAGAGAGAAAAGGGGGTCATGGAAGAGAAGATGAGGAAGAAATCTAGAAAATGTTGTTATAGCAGCAGGCTTCCAGTCTCTCATTCTTCTGTAAAGGATGCTCTGCTCTGCCACACACATGGGGGGTGGTTAGCTCCAGCAAAGCGGGGCGATTTGCCCCAGAGCCCCCTCCCCGGTGACTGGAATTTCCTACGATGGCCTAAAATGAAATAATTTTTTTTCTAGTCTTTCTTCGGTGGGGTTTTAATAGATGCTTAGAACCATATTAGAGCGAAAGCATGTCTGGGTATTTTATAGCGTGCCGTAGCACGTGGAGGCCTGAGGATGGGGGTTGCCTACTGCATCCCACAGCTTGCCATTTTTGGTGTTCGTTTTCTAGTGAACTTTTTATTAAGTATAACATACTCAGAAAAAATGCACCAATCATAAATATACAGATCAGCGTCTTTTCCACAGAGTGAACACATCATATCCCTGCAACCAGAACCCAGATTAAGAGCTCCACACTCCCGTCGGCCCAGAAGCCCTCATTGAACACTGCTCCTTTTCCTCCCCAGCAAGGGTAACCACTACCCTGATTTCTAATAAGATAGATTAGTTTCACCGGTTTTTGAAATGTACATAAATGAAACCATACAGTAAGGCCAATTTTGGCTTCTTTCACTCAACATTATGCTTGTGAGATGCATCCAGGCTGTTTGTGTGTAGAAAGAGTCTGTTCATTTTTTGTTGCTGTCTTACACTCTACTGTATGAACAATCTACATTTAATGTTTATCCATTATACTGTTGGGACACAGTACTCTTGGACATCAGTCATCATCCTGAAGCATGGCATTCTCTGCAGGCCCTTTAAAGTTTACAGAGGCTGGAGATGGTGTCAAAAATAATGGAACGCTTCACGAATTTGCCTACGAGTAATTTCCAGTTTTTGGGCTATTATGAATACGGCTCAGAACATTCTAGTGCTTGTTTTTGTTGTTTTTGCATGTGCCTGTGCATTTCTGATGAGTATTTAAACTTAGAGTTTCTGAGACATAAAATATACCTATGTTCAGCTTTTCTTCGTTCTCTCTCTCTCTTTTTTTTTTTTTTGGCGGAATTTTGCTCTTGTCACCCAGCCGGAGAGCAAAAACGTGATCTCAGCTCACTGCAACCTCTGCCTCCTGGGTTCCAGCGATTCTCCTGCCTCAGCCTCCCAAATAGCTGAGATTACAGGCAACCACCACCATGCCCAGCTAATTTTTGTATTTTTAGTAGAGTCAGGGTTTCACTATGTTGGCCAGGCTAGTCTCAAACTCCTGACCGCAAATGATCCACCCGTCTCGGCCTCCCAAAGTGCTAGGATTACAGGTGTGAGCCACCACGCCCAGCTGTATGTTCAGCTTTTATAGATAAACGTAACTAGTTTTACACAGTGGTTGTAAAAATTTGCTCTTCCATCAACAATTGTCTTCTTCATTTTAGCCATTCCGAAAGACATGATACAGTTTGCTTTTGAGATTCAAATAACTGAGTACTTTTTTTCCTTAGCGGAAACATCCAATGAGCTGGTTGATATATGCACCCGCTTGTTCTGCTGCCTGCTGCCAGGGCAACCTGTAGGACGCTATCCGCCTGGAAATATTTAATGCCTAAAATGGAATGATATAAAAAAATATGAAGCAAGGACTCTGGCCTCAAAGAACTCACACTGAACTTGGAAAGATAGTAACTCTACACACTAGCAGGCCACAATGAAGTACTGAAGTGTTTGGGAGTAATGTTAAATGTTTGCTTAATGTTTCTGAAATGTTGATACTAATGGTAAAACGCAAACAGTGGAATCAGTCCCCGAGTACAAAGAAATGAGAGATGGTAGAACACTGGCACTGGGAAAAGCCTCAGGAAAGAAATGGAACTTTGCTGAGTCTTTTGAGTGTAAGATGTTTCCAGATGAAGAAAACTGAAATATTTCAAAACTTTTTTTGTCATGCACATTACTACGTATATGACACTGAGCAAATATCTTAATATTGACAATGGCCTAAGTTGCTGGCTTTGTCACTTAGCATCAGAAACACAAGTTACGTGGAACATCTCGTTGAATGTTTCAGAACTCCTTGAAGTTTCTAATCATCCTCTTACCTCTTACATTAGCTGTAACTTTAGTGATTATGTCAAGAGAGTGAATTGTGCTTTGAAATTAGGGGAGGTTGAAAACATGGTTTGTATGCTGTCAACTGTTTAGGGTGGGGAAATGGATTCTACAAAATCTGCTTCCCACCTCTGATTTCAAAATATTGAAGGAAATTTCACATTTCTTGTAGGCAATTAAAAAGGAGAACTGTTGCAATTTTATATCACTAGAAAGGTCTTTATGATCCACGTAACTTGGTGGGTAAATATTTTTTAAAAATCTCTTAGGTAGTACATTTCATAGAGAGGGCTTCTTGCTTCCAAATATTAACTTTTACTCTTTGTCTTCCGATAGCAAAATCTTGGGCAATATCTCCTGCCAAGAAACTACACTTCCTGGTCCCCCCCCCTCCCACTTTTTTTTTTTTTTTTTTTAACTTAGTGAGCCCATGTGACCGAGTTCTATCCAAAGTAATACAGATGGAAGTATAATTTTGAAGCCTACCTGAAAGACAGCGGGGGCTGGCATAGTGGCTCACACCTGTAATCCCAACATTTTGGGAGGCTGAGGTGAGAGGATCGCTTGAGGCCAGGAGTTTGAGACCAGCCTGGGCAACAGAAGGAGACCTCATCTCTACGAAAAAGAAAAAGAAATATAAAAATTAGCTGGACCTGGTGGCATAAGCCTGTAGTCCTAGCTACTTGGGAGGCTGAGGAGGATCACTTGAGCCTAGGAGTTCGAGGCTGCAGTGAGCCATGATTGCAGACTGGGTGACAGAGCAAGACCCTGTTTCTAAAAAAAGAAAGAAAGAAAAAAAAAAGACAGTGGGCAAAGCCATTCTCCTTTCTCCCTACCTGGAACTTCAGCAGCCATTTGGAACTGTGAAGTCACCTTTTGAATGAAAGCAGAAAAATAGATCAAGAAAATAAAGTGGAAAGATAGAAGCTCTCTCAGTCCATGAAGACTCTGTGGAACAGCCTTGAACTGCTGATCTTCAGGTGTCTTTTACACAATAATCCTTCATGAGTTTCAGCCACTGCAAATGAGTCTCTGTTGTTAGTAGTTGAACACAGCTCCCCCATGATGTAGATGGATAGACATGTAGAATCCATACTTTCTCAGTCTAAAGATAAAGAGGTCCATGGATTCTGATGGCGTTTTCTTCTTCACAGGATCCCCAGTGGAGAGGGATGTGCAATCTACCTTGGTACTTGGCTTCCTCCACTGTTTGTGAATGTCACTATCAGGCCTGTCCAGTTTATTCCCCTTCCCTTCGGTTCTGGGTTGATTGCAAGACTGTGGGGAAAATAAGAAGTATTAATATCTCTCTTCACATAAAAACTGCAGACTCTATTATGGCCTCTATATCAGAGGCATCCATGGAACAAAAGGCTTGAGGCACCTTGAGGAAATTCATGGTGACCCCCACCCATGAAGAAGTGTGCAAAAGCCATTCCTCTAGACAACCCGTGAAACAGACGATATTTTCTAAAAGTGGCTATAAGAATATCTCTGGTCCCACACAAACTTCCAGAAATGTTCTACTTCCCTCATCAAGACTAGAATCTACGTCCCCTCTCTTTCAATCTAGGAAGGTCTTTGTGACTATCTCAATTAATAGAATATAGCAGAGGAGATACTACGTGACTTTCAAGACTGGGTCATAAAAGGCAATACAACTTCTGCCTAACTCTGTGTCTGGGAACAGCTGTGTTTCTAACTCTGTAAGAAGCCTGCTACCATAAAGTCACCATACTAGAAAGACCACACAGAAGTAAAGATGCCCATGAAACTCAACTGCTCCAATCTGTTTAAATATTGATAGTCCAGATACCAAACATAGGAGTGAGGAAGTCAAGATGAACCTAACCCCAGCCACTGTCTGACATGAGAGACCCTGAGCACCAACCACCTTGCTGAGCCCAGTCAATCCTCAGAACTATGGTCAGGTGTGGTGGCTCATGCCTGTAATCCCAGCACTGTAGGAGGCTGGTGGGGAGAATGCTTGAGCCCGGGTGCTTGAGACCAGCCTGGGCAACATGATGAGAGCCCGTCTCTACAAAAAGTTAAGAAAACTAGCCAGGTGTGATGGCATGTGCCTGTGGTCCCAGCTACTCAGGAAGCTAATGTTGGAGATTCATTTGATCCCAGGAGGTTAAGGCTACAGTAAGCCATGATTACACTGCTGCACTCTAGCCTGAGTGACAGAGGGAGCAGAGGGAGGCCCTGTCTCCAAAAAAAAAAAAAAAAAAGAAGAAGAAGAAGAAGAAGAAAAAAACCAAAACTCTCAGAACAGTGAAAGATAATATAAAATTGTAGTTTAAAGTCACTGAGTTTTAAGATGATTTCTTCACAGCAGTGTAAAACTAGATCAGCCCAACAAGCTGAATGCCAGGACTCTGAGATGCCATTTCTTCCTGCCCTACATCTATGCTTACATACCTGCAGACATGTCTCTGGTAGGTCGTCCTTCCCAGTTCAACTGAACACCTCCAGTAACAGGGATTCACTACCCTTGGGAAGCCTGGATAATGTTTTATCTGCTCTAAAAGCTGAAGTTCTGTCTCCCTGTGGCATCCACCTCTTGGTCTTAGCTCAGAGATGTGGGCCCATTCAGAGCAAGCCAGATTCCTCCTCCACAAGCAACTTTGAAACTACTTGAAGACATCTTTCTCGCTTCTTGTGGGTTTTTGCTTCTCTAAATACTAAGCATTGCTTTTTTATGTCATTAGTCTCTTCGTGAGCACCCCTGAGGAGCTAAGAGTGAGAGAAAATGGCATGAAACCAAAAACTTTCTGTGCAGGGAAAATCTTCAGATTTCTAGATGTTAATAGAAGGTAAAAAGGCAAGATGTGAAATTATATATTCACTAGAATTATATTTTGTAAAATAAACTTCAAGGAAATATCCTCAATAGAAATATTTAACTAAACGGGTGATTTTCTGCCTGATTTTTTTTTTTTTTTTTTTTTTTGAGACAGAGTTTCGCTTTTGTTGCCCAGGCTAGGATGCAATGGAGCGATCTTGGCTCACTGCAACCTCCGCCTCCCGGAATTCAGGCGATTCTCCTGCCTCAGCCTTCCTGAGTAGCTGGGATTACAGGCATGCGCCACCACGTCCAGCTAATTTTGTATTTTTAGCAGAGATGGGGTTTCTCCATGTTGGTCAGGCTGATCTCGAACTTTAGACCTCAGATGATCTGCCTGCCTCGGCCTCCCAAAGTGCTGGGATTACAGGTGTGAGCCACTGCACCCGGCTCTGCCTGATTTTCAAAACTTTTTATACCATTGTTAAATTGCTAACATATAATGCATTTGAGATCTTCTGAAGGGGGAAAGGATACTTTTCAGCCTAGGGAATGTGAAGACACTAATGAAGCCTTTCATTTCATCCAGGCTTTCCAGACTTGCCACAAATGTGCCACACTTACTCTCAAGGGTTTTTACCACATCTACAAAGAAACAAAATGAGTGTATTTAGCATCCTTGCTCAAGGTCACACAGTCAAGCTGACCTGTCAGGTGGCTGCCCACAAGTCAGTTTATCCCAAACAAGTAAACCAAATTCACTGTTTCCAGACCATCCAATTTTTATCTCCCTTTTCTCCTTTCTCTTATAAATTCTGTATTTGCCTTGGTTCACTGGCCGTCTATGGATTATCTTCCTTGTAGGAATAAAATTTGCAAGCACAAAAACTAAAAATCTCTTTTTAAAAAAATATAAAAAGAAAACCAAACCTTCAATGACTCCCCCTTTTTAAAAAAAATTATTTTACTTTAAGTTCTGGGATATATGTGCAGAAGGTGCAGGTTTGTTACATAGGTATATGTGTGCCATGGTGGCTGGCTGCACCCATCAACCCGTCATCTGGGTTTTAAGCCCCACATGCATTAAGTATTTGTCCTAATGCTCTCCCTCCCCTTGCCCCCCCACTCCCTGATAGGCCCCAGTATGTGACGTTCCCCTCCCTGTGTCCATGTGTTCTCATTGTTCAACTCCCACTTATGAGAGAGTGAGAACATGTGGTGTTTGTTTTTCCGTTTCTGTGTTAGTTTGCTGAGAGTGATGGCTTCCAGTTCCATCCATGTCCCTGAAAGGACAGGGAACTCACTCTTTTGTATGGCTGCCATGACTCCCTATTTCATAACGTCAAAAATAGAAGCTGCTCACCACTATTTATTCAAGTTCCTTTCACATTTCTTTACGACTCTAACATTCTGGTAAAGTTCATTCATTTGTCCCCTGAATGTGACTGACAAATTCTTACTTGTCTCTATCTGTCCTCAACATGCCTGTGTGGTTTTCTTTCAGAGTCAAGCTCAAATTCCTCCTGTATGTGTGTGTATATAAATTTATGAGCCAAGACTTGACAGTCCATGAACACGAGTGTCACTACCCATTCAACTGTTTGATTGTAAAATATCACATACTCTGTTCAAAGGGCCCCTTTCATTGCTATTGGGATAGAACCAAAGCTTTGCTATTGGGATTTATGGGATATGAGAGCAGGAAGGAACCTTGAAGAGACCATTCAGAGCAGCCATTCATTTTATAAATAAAGGCATCGAAGCCCAGAGCAGGTAAGTTAATTGTTCAACTCACACAATTAGTAGCATGAAACAGGACCTTGAGTTCAGTACTGTGCTGAGACCAGCTTGTTCTAGCTTGAGACCCAGTTTTCAAATTTTCAGAAACTTTTTCAGCCAGCTGGGGTATTTACACCATAGAAATTGGCAGATTAAAAATTGGGGCATTCTTCTCTTCTCCTGTCCCTAGAGAGCTGGTTGTCAAGCATTTATCAGCACATCATTGACCTTGATTTTTCTCCATTTTCTTGAGAGGTTAAATGGAGGTCCCTTGGGTCCCTTTTTTCTCTCTATCATAGTAGCCAGTTATCCTGTGCTTGCTTGTCACTCAGCAGGGTACAGTTTCCAAAACATCCAGACTTGCCTATCCATCTGTCTGCTTCCCATCTCCACCTGGATGTCTTACAGTCAACTGAAACTTTAGCTATCCAAAATAAAACACCTGATTCCCTACCAGCCACCTCTAGCCTGCCACTGCCCCAACACCATCCATTACTATTCCTCCAGGTATTTGCTTTGGAAACCTGGAAGGCACCTCTTGATTATTCCTCCCTTTTCCTTATGTTTTGGGTTGAATTGTGCCCCCGCACCCCTCCTAAAATAGTACCTGTGACTGTGACCTTGATAGGAAATAGGGTCTTTGCAGATGCAATTTGATGTAAATTGAGTTAATTCTAGAGTACGATGAGGCTTTAATCCAATGTGACTGGTATCCTTATAAGAAGGGAAGAGACACAGAAAGAGATATGCATGTAATGACAGAAGCAGAGACCAGAGTGTTGTGTCTATAAGCCAAGGGATGCCAAAGATTGACAGCAATCATCAGAAGCCAAGAGAAAGGCACTGAACAGATTCTCCCCAGAGCTCTCAGAGAGAGCATGATCCTGCTGACACCTTGATTTCAGACTTCTGGCCTCCAGAACTGTGAGAATAAATTTCTGTTACTTAAGCCATTCAGTTTGTGATAGTTAGATAGAGCAGTCCCAGGAAATAAATACACCTTCCAACGCTCACCCCCTCCATGTTCAATCCATCAGCAAGGCTTTGAATCACATCTCTACATAGAACTGGGATCTATCTACTTCTGTGCTGTCACTTTAATTCAGGCCACCTTCATCTCTACCTTGGACACTGCCACCATTTCTTCACTAGCCTGGACTTGACCTCTCCATTCGATTCAGAAAGATCCACACGGCGTTATATCATATCTTCTCCTGCTTAGAAGTCTGACTTCTATCGCTCTTAGCATAACCCTCAAATGCCTTAACGTGGCTTATAAGATGCTAGCTGATTCTGGAAAGCTCATCTCAGTAAACTTTCTCTCTCATCTCCTGTGTTCCAGCTGTAACTGTCTGCTGCTTTTTTGTTTGTTTGTTTTTTTCAGTTCCTCAAATTTGGCGAAGTCCTTTCCATCTCAGACCTTTGCAAGAAGTATTCTGCCTGAGGAACTCTCTATTGCCTTCCTCCTACTTACCACTTTTCTAACAACCAGCTCCTTCTTACCTTTAAGTCTAGAAAGCCTGTCCCACCACCAGAATAGTCTCTTCCTTCCCAGAAGTGGTCTACAATGTAATTTTTCCATTCTCACATCAAGTAATGGAGTCCAATTCCCTTCCCCTTGAATATAAGCTGGCTGGCCTCATAGCTCACTTGCAGCCAACAGAAATTGCTAGAAGTTTTGTTGTGTGATTTTCCAGGCAAGGTCAAAGCATCATGAAGCTTCCACCTAATTTCCTTGGAATGCTTGGTCTGGGGGAACCTGGCACCTAGGTAAGAAATCCAACAACCCTGAGACCACTAGGCTGAAAACAACCTGTGTAGCTGCTCCAGTTGACAGTCTCATCTGAGCTTAGCCTTTTAGCCACTGCTACCATCAAACATGGGAGTGAAACTGTTTGGATCCTTTAGATCAGGCCATTTAGACCAGGCCAGTCAGACTGCCGCAGTCTGACTGAATTCCTGATCTACTGGGTTCATGAGGCATAATCTAACAGTTGTTGTTTTAAATAATAACTTTTTGAGGTAGTTTGTCATGCAGCAACAGTAACGGGAGCACCTCCATAGTAGTTATTCACAACTCCCAAACGCTGACATGTTGATTTGACATCTGTGAGATGGGAAGCTCTGTGATAGCAGGGACCATGCCTGTCTTCCTCACTACTGTATCTCCAACAGCTAACATAGGATTTGCTATGTTGTAGGTGCCCAATAAAGGTAAGACAGTGAAGGTGCCCAATAAAGGTAAGACATAGAATTTTCTATGTTGTAGGTGCCAAATAAAGGTAAGACAGTCCCAAAGTCTTAGTATGGTTTTAGGCTACTTAAAGCATTTAAAGCTTGACACTGTACAAAGACTTCTGGGATATCCTATGTTAACCGAAGGAAGCAATGAGCTCTTCCCATCTCAGCCTCTTGTAATGGAATCTGACATTTGCAATTTCAGCCACAAGGAAATAAGTTAGAACTAATTTCTTTCAGGCTTCTAAACTGACCAGTCTTATTCATAATCCTCTACTGAGATGACAAAATGTATTATAAGTTATATTAATATCTTTGGAAAGTTGAAGTAATTTGGTAACATTAAATGTCAGGAAGTAGCTTCATATTAAAGCTGAACAAAGACTATGATTAAAGAGCGACCATCCAATATCAATGAGACAAACACAATTTCTTATTTTTTCACCACCAATTTTAATAAACTCATTAACCCTTGTGATGATGTTTCTGCCAGTGGATGATAGAGAAATTTACAATACTTGAACTGACCCACATTCACCTTAAAATAGAATAGGAAATATCAGCCTCATTTACATAATTGTTTTGGATTCCCTAGACAGAAATAATTTTCAGGGTTGTCATGTCCGTGCATAATCTGCAATTCAAACTAGAGGCTTCAGAATTTTTTCTTTCAACTTCTTTGTGATAAGAATCCAACCTGTCTCCTGAGGTTAAATCTTGCCTGATACGTTTTATACATACCTGATCTTGTGTTGCAATATGATTCTACCAACCTAAAATTAGACCGTGAGCATGGTATCTCTTTATGTCTTCAGAATCCTTCTCTAAAGGTTTGTGAAAATGCTACCAACCACGAATTCTTCTCTAAGCTTGGCTCTAACATATTTTCTCACATATAGTCATCTTACATAGGTGCTTAATAAATGTGGGATTAAATTACTCAATAAAGGTCACTCGGAAGATGGATCGTATAGCTATACATTGATTACTTTGTTTTTTCTTTTTTGGAATGTCAGTTATGCAGAAGAACATTGATTACTTTGACTTCGCCTTTTAAAGGTATGAGTCACCTCAGACATATAATCTCTTATGTACCAAAAATAGTTTGTAGTCATGAAATAGTTCAAAACTCTTTTGAACTTTGTGAGAATTCTTTTTTTCTTTTGAGACAGAGCCTTGAGCCATCGCCCAGGCTAGAGTGCAGCGGCAGGATCTCAGCTCACTGGAACTTCCACCTCCTGGATTGAAGCAATTCTCCTCCCTCAGGCTTCTGAGTAGCTGGGATTACAGGTGCATGCAACCATGCCTGGCTAGTTTTTGTATGTTCAGTAGAGATGGGGTTTCACCATATTGGCCAGGCTGGTCTTGAACTACTGACCTAAAGCAATCCACCTGCCTCAGCCTCCCAAAGTGCTGCGATTACAGGCCAGGTGTGAACACCACGCCCAGCCAAGAATTATTTCTCAGAGGTGATTTTGATCAATGCATAAAGTCAGGAGGGGCTAGGCTATGCTGCATTAACAAATATCCCCTAAATATCAGTTAATTATTTCTTGCTTATATTATATGACCAATTTGAACGTGTGTGTGTGTGTGTGTGTGTGTGTGTGTATGTGTGTGTTGGGCAGGAGGAGGATGTCCTTTAATCATTAAGGCCTACACTTGACAGAGGTTCCATCTTGGGATATGTTTCCAAGATCACAAGGAAAGGAAAAAGGGCACCTGGCAAATTGTGCACTGTCCTGTGATGTTCCTACCTGGAGGTGATGCATGTCTTATGCTCTCACAATTCATTAGCCAAAGCAGTGACATGGCCATGCCCATTTTCAAAGGATGTAGAGTAGTGCAAGCCCTCCATGAGCCTGGAAGAAACAAGAATCACAATATTTGTGAACAGCTGAAATGACTACCACAAATTAGGAAGTGACCCAGGGCTCCCCAAACAAGCAATCGCCTGTTAAAAAGAATACATATTCCAGACTTTCTTTCTCTCACTTCAGGTTTATTTCCAAATGCCCAGTAGAAGGCAGTTAAAATAAAGTTTCAAATAAATACGAGCTCCGTTGAAAGAAATAGTTGACTTGTGTTTGGATAAGAAGATAGGATTCTGTATCTGATAGAATCTCTGTGGCTCCAAAGATAACTACGGTTTGATACTAGAACCATTCTTTCTTTTCTTTTCTTTTCTTTTTTTTTTTTT
>NC_045453.1:45345438-45391254 GCF_002776525.5 Piliocolobus tephrosceles | reverse complement strand
CTTTTTTTTTTTTTTTTTTTTTTTTTCCAGTAGAGATGGGGTTTCACCATGTTGGCCAGGCTAGTCTCAAGCTCCTGACCTCAAGTGAGCCACCCACCTCAGCCTCCCAAAGCTCTAAGACCACAGGCATAAGTCACCACGCCTGGCCTACCAACCATTCATTTTTTTTTTCCTTTTTTTTTTTCGAGATAGAGTCTAGCTCTGTCACCCAGGCTGGAGTGCAGTGGCGTGATCTTGGCTCACTGCAACCTCCGCCTCCTGGGTTCAAGTGATTCTCCTGCCTCAGGACTAGCTGGGATTACACCCACACCCAGCTAATTTTTGTATTTATAGTAGAAACACGGTTTTACCGTGTTGGCCAGGCTGGTCTCGAACTCCTGACCTCGTGATCCACCCGCCTTGGCCTCTCAAAGTGCTGAGATTACAAATCGAGCCACCACGCCTAGCCCCAACCATTCTTAAAAAAGAAATGTTTAGGTTCTTGCTACCCAAAATGCGGTATGGGACCAGCAGCATCAGCATCATCTGGGAGTTTGCTACAAATGCAGCTTCTCAGCACTGGATTAAGATATCTGGGGAATGCCCAGGAAATCAATGATATATCACTTTTGAAATTACAGTCAGGGCCTGGCAGTCTTTTTTTTTTTTTTAAGCTGTTCTTTTTAAAATTTGTATTTCCAAACTGTCCTAAGGCTTAAGACTCAAAAAAATTTACAGTGATTAATTATATGAGAATCAAAACCCACTATATTTAAAAGTTGTGTGTGCATAATATTTCATTTCATGCGGGCGTCTCATGGGACTGAAATCTTAATTTTCTAGTCTCAAAGAGAACGGCAGTTGTATGATGCTACTTTAGCTGGCTTTAGGGGAGGGCAGGTGATACAATACTGAGCACAACCTACACGTTTCACAAAAAGTTCACCAAAAAAGTTCAGGTTTTCCCCACACTTCTTTTGGATTAATGATCAGGTCCTCAAAGAAAAACTACTATTTCCAAACTTTATGGAACGCGCACATTCTCATGACCTATCTGAGATATCACCCATTCTGGGGAGAGGGTATTTTGGTGCATGTGAAAGACACACTATTCTTAACATTAATACAGTAGTACACATCAGAGGCGATAGTCATATTTGGGTTTTTTTCATTCCTAAAAACAGGACTGTATCCACAAAGAATGAAATAGTAAGAAGTAAAATGAAAGAAAATTAATTGCACAAAATTATTTCCTCCCTGAAGTGGGGGAGGGAGAGTGGTGCTTTTTAGGAAGTTTCAGTCAATATTGTCCCAACCTCCCAGGAAAACATAAACCTGATTTGATGCTCAACAATAATGCCTAGATTTGTTTAATGCTTGTTGTGAAAATAATTTCACTCTAGATAAATTTCTTAATGTAATCACCATCTGGGGGAAGAAAGAAGATACAGACGAATTGCCATACATTTTGTGGCTCTATCTAACATAAATAAGACAAAATTTATCCACCAGTTTTATGATGCATTTTCCTTTATACATGGCTCCTCAAAACTACTGCAGCAGGATACCAAAAACATTTAATGAGAAACATAAAACAGGTGCAGATAAGGTAGAAAATATATGTGTATTCGGAGTCACTAAGAGACACCTCAGTTATCATCCTTATAATTTAGACATCTTGGCACAGTTTTATTCCCTACTGTTTGTAGTAATTTTTCTGCTACTCCGAAAATAAGCGAGTTTTATCATCTGCAGATACATGACACTTGGATAGGGTGGTTATGGCACTGCCTTCTTGTTTCTCTCGATTAAAAAAAACCTGTTTCACAGGAAAGTAAATCATGATGCCTAACCCAAATATGAAAGAACAGACTGAGCAGAACTAACAAAACTCATTTGCCCTTCTAGTTTTTAAAAATGTGAGTTTTGGACATCTGATTCTTGATCTGACCCTCAAGAAGTGGATCTGGTTATAAAGTGATGACGTTTTACAGTACATGTGACCATAGTTTAGCTGCTATAATATTCTTAATATAGTTATATAACCAGGCTATGCAAGGTTTCTCACAAAACCAGAAAAGCTACTCGATCCCTATCATTCCCTTCCTGTACTGTTTTCAATTACTGGTTTCTCAGATCATTCAGGAAACCACTAAGAATCATTAACAGGTTATTGGAATGCACAGAGTGACTGCCCAAGGACAGTGCACTGGCTCTTTTTAGAAGAACCTGGAAAAGTGCATGCAGACCATTGCAGCTGAGTTGGCAATGGATGATTTGCTTCTCACAGTGTAATGTACAATAGCTGTAATTTAATTGTTAATAGAACATGATATGCAGTCTGTCTTCAGACCTCTGTGTTTCCTGTGGTATTTTCTTCTAGGTTGGAGTGTCTTTGCATAATCACATCTTATTCTCTTTTAACAGTTATCAACTCTTTGCTAGATCCCCTTATATAATAAAGAGTATAGTTTATTCTCAGTAGTTTAGCCATCCTCATTATCAACAAATAGAACTAACTGTTGAGATGCTCATACTAATATGCAGAACAGCTTGTCCTTTGTTATTTAGAAATTGTTTATATTAAGTTTATATTCTCTTTTAATTTGTTAAAGATATAATTCTTTGACTGAGATAGGAATTTCTCATTTATTTATTTCTTCTCACTTATTTATTTATTTCAGAGATGAGATTTCACTATGTTGCCCAGGATGATTTCAAACTCCTGGCCTCAACCAGTCCTCCTGTTTCAGCCTCCGCAAATGCTGGGATTACAGGTGTGAGCTACTACACTCAGCCATTTCTTGTAGTACTAGATCTATATAATAAAAGGATGTTTTTCTGTGATCCCTTAACATTTTCTACACTCATCTGCATGTTCAAAGCATATTTGTTTACTGTTGCCTAGTTTTCCATGTCATTCATCCATTTATCCAATACATATTAATTATCAGTCACTATTCTCATTACCAAGGGTACTTGAGTGAACAGAGCAGACAAAATCCCCACCCTTAAGAAGCTGCAAGCTCCGCCACCCGGGTTCGCACCATTCTCCTGCCTCGGCCTCCTGGGTAGCTGGGACTACAGACACCCGCCGCCACACCCGGCTAAATTTTTGTATTTTTTAGTAATGTACATCTTGAAAATGAAAAAAAAAAAAAAAGAAGAAGCTTATATTATTTTCAAGTTGTTGTAACTTTAGGTGTTTTTTTAAAAATAAAAATTCCCAGCTGATAAAACCAACTTATTTGACAGCTACCTGCCTCACCAATATAACCAAGTTATAGCCAGAACTCAGAAATAACATTTTTGAGCCTCACCAATATAACCAAGTTATAGCCAGAATTCAGAAATAACATTTTTGAGCATTTATTTTGTGTCTGGTAATGTGCCAACCACTTTACATTTATTTTAGCTCATTTAATGCTTACAACAACTAAAAGGAGATACTATTAGGATCCCTATTTTACAGATGAAAAAAGTGAAGATCAGAGAGATTAGTTAAGCAGAGGGTACAAGATTAGGTTCCACTTGACTCTTAACAACCATTTCATATTCCATGTAATGCTTTACAGACATCTGATGAATGGATGAACGAATGAAAGCATGGGAATTTTTTTGGGAATTCCCATTCAGCTTGGCATAAATACTAACTCGTTAGATTACCCTAGAAAAATCTAGACTTTTTGTGGGAAGAAAAGAGTGGGAAGGGTGGTAGCGAATTATTTTTACGAGATGACTGGGTTCTACTCAGCATGGTTGCCTTATCTGGTGAGAGATGAGAATTGGGCAGACACCAGTTCTGTCTGCCCTGGGCCCTCAAACTGGGTAGCCTCTGAGATTCAAGTTCATCAGCAGAGTGTTGGAGGACAGTTCCTGCAGAGCCCCAGGAATCAGAGGAGACTTGGAGGCAGGAGGAATCGGCTATCCTAAAGGTGATTTTGAACCGGGGCAGCCAGAGCCCAAAGAAGGGCGAAACCAGAACTGCCCCGTACGTAGCATGAGGGGCACAGCCTGTAAAATTACATAGGATTTGTAAAGGCGGAAGGCATTCTTGCGCGGGGTAAAGCTTCGCAAGGTCGTGGTAAGGGAAATGACTCACTCTTCTTCCCTATTCCCTCGCAGCATGGTCCCCACAAACCCCGTCCCTTTCGCCATTTCCATTTCCGGACTCTTCTCCTGCCCGCAGGGCATACGCACGCGCAAAGAGATTACCAGCCCGGGCCGCCAGAGACCCGGAAGCATCGATCTGCTCTGCGCTCGGCTTGTAGACTTGTGGGCGCTCGATTGAGGAGCGTGGCAACGTCACTTCCGGTGCCTGGCTCCGTTTCCTGCTTTTGGTTCTTACGGGAGACGGCGTAGGCCTTAGGTGAGTTCGTGCACGTTTTACCTCGCTGTTTCGGTTTTCCTGGCTCCTCGGCCCTTTTCTCCCCTGTTGCAGCTGGGAGCGGACGAAGCGCGAAGCTGGGGTGGGGACGCGTTTGGCCCGGGTTTGGATCTCGGAGTACCCGGGTAGGCCGGGGGCGAGGAAGAGATGGGAGACTGACTCTGGGGCCGGGCATCGCGTGGCAGCTCCCTTGGACTTCGTTAGGGGGCCTGGGGCGAAGGTGCTTGTGTCTGGAGAGGCGGGAGGCTTGCGCTTAGAAAGTAAAGGATAATGTCCGTCTGCTTGTGCGAGGCGTTGACAGTTCATTGCGCTTTCAGGTGTCTTCCAGCGGTTCCCTTTTGGTGGTGGCGGGTAATTGAGGGTGCCCCTGTAACAATCCAGCCCACGGTCGAACCTCGCATGAAACCCCGCAAGAGCCTCCCCTTTGTCCCCCTACCTTCAGTTTGACCTCTGCCTCAGTCACTTCCCTTTCGTCGTCTCCTTTGTGACCCTTGCCGCTTCTCCAGATTTCGATTTAGGGGGTCCCAAGGCTTGGAGAAGCGTTACGTTTTACCTGTTACCTGCACAAGTGCAGCCCCTGCTTGTAGGCTCTTCCCTTGTCAGTCATCCAATGCTGTTCACGTACAGTGGATGCTCTGTAAATATTTGTGAGATAAAGGAATATGTGGGGCACACGAGGAAATCAAGCAAGTTCACAATTTGCAAGTAAAACCCACGTAAAAAAATGCAATAATGTGGTAGACGAGGAAGAGAAGTGTAGAGGAGAAAGCAAGGGCTGAATTTCCAGGCCTAGTGCTTATTAGCTGTGTGACCTTAGGCACGTTCCTTAACTGGTAATAGCTGTTAATAATAGCTACTCTAAGTGCTTACCGCTGATGCAAAACTGTGCTAGAACTCATTTAGTCTTCTGAGTTCGATTGGGTAGGTTCTGTTACCATTCTCATTTTACTGATGAGGACCTGACAGATTAAGGAACTTCCCTCAGGCAAACAGCTAATAAGAAGCATAAATAGGATTTGAATTCACATCTGGCTGGTACTAGAATCTGAGTTTAAGGGTCATGCCACACTGCTGTCATTGAGCTCCTTTCTTTCAAGTCGGTTAGAGGTAACCTTGGAGTCCAGATAGCTTGGTGATGCTGTATACAAATTAAGTAATAGGTATGGAAGGACTTTGTAAGTGCACCCAAGAAGTAGTTGGCAAACTCCATTAATGTCTAACCTTATGATTTTCACTGGATGTACATTTACTACTATGTCATTTTTCTTCAAATCTGCATTTTAAAATTAGGAGGTGGAAAGAAAATATTACTTGTCATAAGTGAAAAGTAAGTGTGAAAATAAATGTGTTGAATTAAATGGTGTTACTAAAATCTGGCTAGGTATTGGTGCTCCAAGTTTTGAGCATGAGAAACTCTTCTCCTTTTGTATGAAAAGGAGGGCTAGTAGGTGCTGGAGGTACACTAAAGGCTTCAGCCAAACTGACATTTTCTGACAATTGGGATTGAAAGAGAAGTGAAGGGTTAATAATTCTTGTGTTGTGTCCTTATGCCACAGTCCAGTATAATTTACTCCTTCCTTTTTATAACAGAGTTTTTACTGTCTCCTTCTGAAGAATTTAACACAAACATGGATATCAGACCAAATCATACTATTTATATCAACAATATGAATGACAAAATTAAAAAGGAAGGTAAGTGCTTTTTAAAATACTTGTTCACTACTAAAATGTGTTTATTTACTACTGTCTTAAAAATTGTGTTGCCTCAAAACCTCTCACGTCGTCATCTTAGTGCCTGAAATAATGATTTATCCCATTTCCTATAGGGATTTGAAGGCTTTTAAAAAACAAAAATAGGTAGGAATTGACAGTGTGTACAGTCTGTTTCTACTCATAGATATAATGGTTTCATCTGACTTTTAAAATTACATGTAGCCAATGGGAATAGTATATGTTTTTATAAACATTAAATATATATAACTATAAATAAGTGAATGGTGGAGAGGCAACTCAATGCAGTATCATTTTATGAAGACTCTTGTCATTATCTTATTACCAATGACTTGTTTCTTTTCTAATTTGGACAGAATTGAAGAGATCCCTGTATGCCCTGTTTTCTCAGTTCGGTCATGTGGTGGACATTGTGGCTTTAAAGACCATGAAGATGAGGGGGCAGGCCTTTGTCATATTTAAGGAACTGGGCTCATCCACGAACGCTTTGAGACAGTTACAAGGATTTCCATTTTATGGTAAACCAATGGTAAGCCAATTCCATTATTTCACTTTAATCAAGAAATTAATGATATTGATGGTACAGTAGATTTGTAAATATGCTTGAAACTGGCTGTTGCTTTCTGCTTTTAATTACATGTGTTTGGGTTTATGTGTTTTTATAGAAAAACAATAGCAGTAGAGTTTAATTTATGATGGTTAAGATGGCTGAAAACAAAATACATTGAGATGTAGAATATTTTAAAAAATAATGGCAGTCTGGGCAATAGTCTTATCTCAAAAAGTTAGAAATTAGTAATAACCTGGAATACTTGAAAAGAAACCTGTTTGTAAACTTGTAAAACATTACAAAAGTCAAGAGCTAAAGAGGAAATTCAGTCTGAAGTTTTAGAAAATGCTATAGTGAAATACTATATGTCAGAAGCTACACAGTCTAGATGAAACAGTGATCTAAAGAAAAATGATAGGTTTAAACTCATAGGTTTTAGGAATAACAATGGAAATGAAATGGTTATGCATGGAGAGTTTTAAACTCAGGAATGTCATAATGAGATTCACATCTAGCTGCTGGATGAAGGTCGCATTGTGGGAGGGACAGAAAGGAAGTGGGAAACTCAGGAGGCCCTTGATGTAAATCAGAGATGTAGAGGATCAGATAACGGTGACCACACAGTGTGAAGCAAGGGGTTCTCTATGTCTGAGGGAATATACTGTACCTTGGGTGTGGATTCCAAACTGCTTTTGTTCTGTGATTAGAATGTGATGTGAAGGAGTGTTGGACAAAGAGCCAGAGACCAGGGTTTAGAGGAGCTGGGTCTTCATTCTGGTTGTACTATTAACTGGCTCTGTGCGTGTAGTCAGTTTTACCACCTCTGAAGTGTAAACAAATTGATTCTTTGGTCTAATGCAGGCATCAGCAAAAACTGTAAAGAAGTACCTAATACTTTAGGCTTTGTAGGCCATATGTGGTTTCTGTTACCTATTCTTTTATGTGCTTATGTTTTTTAACAACCCTTTAACATTATCAAAAAAAGTTCATGTAGGCCATGCAGGCCATGGGCAGGGTTTGGCTCAGACTGTGGTACAGACCACTGATCTAATCCCTTCATTTTACAGATGAAGAACCAGGCACAGAAAGTTTAATTGTTCATCTAGGTTATAGTAATATAACCAGTGGCAGCATCAGGAGTTGACAACTAATCCAACAGCTAGTATTGTGATTTTTTTTTTTTTTTTTTTTTTCTGTATTACAGGTCAGCAAACTTTCCGTAAAGGACCAGATAGTAAATACGTTACACTTTGCAAGCCAGATAATCTGTGTTGCAACTACTACTCAGCTCTGCTTTTATAGCAGGAAGAGCAGTCACAGATAAGAACAGGCAGTGTTCGCTACAGACAGTAATGTGAGGACTCCTGTTTGTATTTATTTATTTATTTATTTATTATTATTATTATTATTATTATTTGAGACGGAGTCTTGCTCTGCCGCCCAGGCTGGAGTGCAGTGACGTGGTCTCAGTTCACTGCAAGCTCCACCTCTCGGGTTCACGCCAGTCTCCTGCCTCAGCCTTCCAAGTAGCTGGGACTACAGGCGCCTACCACTATGCCTGGCTAATTTTTTGTATTTTTAGTAGAGATGGGGTTTCACTGTGTTAGTCAGGATCAAGGACTGCTGTTTTATACCACGATGTTTAATTCAGGACTGAGCACCTTTTTTTCTGTTACTAGAGCAAATTCTTCTCATTCTCTATCCAGCTCTTCTTTTCCCATCACTTCCCAGCTGACTAGACACCATTTTTGTGGACAGGCCTATCCCAGGAAACTGTGGGACAGTACCTGTGTAATCTAATGTTTAGTAAATTGGTGTTGCCTGAAACCAATGGGTCTCGCGTAGTAGTATGAAGAAACACCATAATTGAGATCTCAGTTGGCAGCAGCATAGGGTCTGGGTTTTAGCTTACATCTAAAATTACTTTAACTTAAACATTTTAACTTGAAAGAAAGTTTCTTCCCATGGAGGGTTTAGAGCTATTTTGCTAAGTGGAGATGACAAGTTTGCATGTGTCTGTTACTCAGATACAGAAAAGGAAATTGTTTGCTGTGTTGGGCACCAGCTTCACCTTGCCAACTAATTATTTTTTAAAATGAGTGGGAAAAGTGTATTAGATTGATTATTGTATTGAAGCATTTTGGGAGGTCCATTCTTTTCCTACAGAAAGGTAACAGATAACTGCCAAATCTCCAGCATCTTAGAAGAGGGGAAATAGAGTTTTTTGGGCTGTCTTGTTTATGTCTTATTGTGGTTTTAGTTGCTCTTCTGTTTTAACTCCAACATACCAGATCAGAAATGAACAAAATTTGCTATAACTTGGAACTCAGAACAGAATTACTCTCTGATTCAAGGGCATTTAATTAATGCCGAAAGTACCTTAGTAAAATAGAACCGTCTTCCTAAGGGCTTCGTCATGAAAACTTTGGCATAAGTAAATCTTGCCCTTCTCTAAGTTGTGGTTAGATTTTTATCTCTAACAGGTATTTAGTCTAGACTAGAGTTTCTCAATCCTGTCACTTTGGACGTTTTGAAATGAATGATTCTTTGTTGCAGGGGGCTGTCTTGTTCATTACAGGTTGTTTAACAGTATCCCTGGCCTCTACCCACAGGGTGCCAGTAGCATAACAATGAGTAATGTCTCCAGCTAGTGCCAGTTGTGCACTGGCAGACAAAATCACCTCTGGTTGAGAACCACTGGTTTAAATGAACCAGCTAAGAGCTATAGCTGAGATCAGGTATTTTCACAGGTGACTCGGTCATAAGGACAGACAAATCAGGTCACCCAAGATCAGTTCAGGTCAGGCACAAGGTTGCAGAGCCAAGGGAGTTGTGAGGGAACCCTTAGGACGAAGTCAGAAGTTAGTCTAACCCTTCACCTTGTCTCCTTTTGGTTAGATGATGATGGCAAGACTAGCAGAGTTGCACGCAGGGATAAGCACACTTAAAGCCACTGTGGTACAGCGGCCCAGACCAGCCAGAAAGAGCCTGGGATTCTGAGTTGTGGGTTTAGGCTTACTCCTTCCCCTCTTGTTTCCCCAGTGTAGTCATCTCTAGCTTAAGTAAAAGAAGAGGAAGAATTGATCTTGGTTTTGACAAATTCTCTGCTTTGTTAATCCACACTACTTTAAAATGTTTCTTGTTCTCTTCAGATCAAGATCAAATTCTTGTTATATGAGGCAATAAAATTTTGTGTACCTATTTTATACAAAGTAATTTGTACAGATGACTACAGAGCAGTAATTTGTAGGATTATTGCATTTTGATCAGAGAGGTAGTAATTCTTTCAGCTCCAGGGAGGAAGAGTTTGCTTGAAATGGAGGTTGGAGATTACAGATAGTCATATGTAGATAGCAGTTTAACTCATGGCAGAAATACTCAGACAGTTCATTGGCTCTGAGTGTAGTTATGT
The DNA here is from genome assembly GCF_002776525.5 of Piliocolobus tephrosceles. Taxonomy (NCBI): domain Eukaryota; kingdom Metazoa; phylum Chordata; class Mammalia; order Primates; family Cercopithecidae; genus Piliocolobus; species Piliocolobus tephrosceles. The sequence goes on along the minus strand of NC_045453.1, from coordinate 45,381,195 downwards.
GATAATGCTTCAGGCCAGGGCTTCTCAAAGTGTGGTCCCCATGCCAATAACATTACCACCTTTGTGCTTGTTAAAAGTGCAGAATCCCAGGTTCGCCCAGACCTACTACATCAGAACTTTTACCTGCTTTCCAGGCATTTGGAATGCAAACTATAATTGATGAAATACTATCCTGGACAAGTTTTTGAACCTTTCCCTGTTGTAACAGGTGCCTCTTGGTGCCGGCATGGAAGGCATATGCAAGTGGTCCAGTCACACTGTCTGTGATTTCATTCTTTTGCTTTCTTTTAAAACATTTTAAAATTTGGTAAGTTGTTTCCACTGTTAAAGTCACTTCACGTAAAGGTGATAGATCCAAAGTAAAGTCATTCCCAGTCTTCTGTACTTTAACTGTTGGAAGTAAGGTTCCATATGACACATCCCACAGCTGATTGACACGTTGTAGCTTCTATTGAGAGTCACTGGTAAGGGGAAGGCAACTCTCCAATGCATTTTTTGTTGTTGTTGTTTTTGTTCTTTGTGCATCTGTTTTTTTAAACACACGTGCTTATAGCAGCTTTATTCATAATTGCCAAAAACTATAAACCAAATATCCTTCATTGGATGATGTAAAACAAATTGGTACATCAATACAATGAAATACTACTTGCTGTTAAATGCAGCGGCATAGATGAATCTCAAAGGCATTATGCCAAGTGAAGGAAGGCAGCCTCTGGGTTACGTGATGTATGATCCTATCTGTGTGACATTCTGGAAAGGGCAGCAGGGACAGAGAACAGATGAGTGTTTGGAAGAGGAGGGATGGGGTAACAAAGGGGAAGCATGAGGGGATTTTTAGGTGATAGAACTGCCCTATGTCCTGTTTGTGGTGGTAGATACATTAATCTATACAAGTGTTACAACTCAGAGCAGTACATCCAAAAAGTTACCATGCAAAAAAGTTATATTTAAGGCCCCAAATTTATGATGTTTAGAATTCTGAAAAATGAAAAGAAAATTCAAATAAACTTATTAAAAATGGTTTGAAAGAAATTTTCCATCTAATTTTCTGCCAGAAAAGTTGTTCTGTGGGGGCTCTGCCGCACTAGCTCTAGCGTTCTGTGGCCTGTTCTGTCTGTAAAACAGGATTAGTCTAGAACAGTGATTTTCTTTCTTTTTCCCAAGCTCCCTCAAATTGCATCCCCGGGTGCTCCCTCCGTGACTGTGGGGTGCGGGTAGGTTTGGAGAGAAAAAGGCATTTGGCCTCCACTGGACTCTGGAGCCCAGTTCTATGTCAAGCTGAGCAGTTTTGCTTTTGCTTGTTTTATATGTTGTTTGTTGAAAACCTCTGGATTAGAATAGCTGGTCTTGAGCCGGATTCCCAGGCACCGAGGAGATTTGAACAGTTCTGGATTCCAAAGCCCGCTGGTGGAGCCCACTCATTTGTCCCTTTAACACTTCAATGCAGTTTTCTCTGTTCTTCGATTAAATGGAGAGAAGCCGCGGCACAGATATTTCAAAAAGTCCTATGTTTCTTACACGAAAATGTATGGGTTTTTTAATCTAATAAACACACTTGAATCTAACTTTGTCTAAATTATGAATTATATCCCACAGTTTATTTCCATTTGGCACTCAGTATATTTTGACAGATTTCTTTAAGGATGTGTTTAAAATTAGCTTGTAGTGTATTTGCGTAATGAAATTTGGAATATTAATGACTAGTGTAAACATCCTTCAGCCTGAGAAGTAACCTGTTTTCAAATAATTAAAACAGCGAATACAGTATGCAAAAACAGATTCGGATATAATATCTAAAATGCGTGGAACTTTTGCTGACAAAGAAAAGAAGAAAGAAAAGAAAAAAGCCAAAACTGTGGAACAGACTGCAACAACCGCAAACAAAAAGCCTGGCCAGGTAAGATAGACCAAAAAAGTTCCTGTTTGTCTTGATGTTAAAAACTTGATAGATGCTTGTCTTACAGGTGAAGAATGATCTTAGGCTTGTCTGTATATGTGCATAAATGTGTGTTTAAAAGGTGGTTTTAAGAAGCTAGAATGGTTGACTTCTAAAATTCAGTATTAAGAAACAAAATATAAACCTTAACATATGCAGATTTATATTAAACAATTTTAAATTTGCATGGCATTTAATTCCATCATTCTCTAAAATATGTTAATACCTTTTGGTTTATTTCTCAAGTTTTGCTGCCTATAAATAATACTGTAGTTATTATTTTTAATCATGAGTACTTCACTCAAAGTGTCTTTCTTTGAATAATTCAGTAATACAAAATATAATTTGAAATACCAGATAAAAGTGAAATTAACTGCTGGGCGCCATGGTGGCTCATTGCTATAATCTCAGCACTTTGGGAGGCTGAGGTGGGTGGATCATCTGAGGTCAGGAGTTCAAGACCAGCCTGGCCAACATGGTGAAACCCCGTCTGTACTAAAAATACAAATAATTAGCTGACTGTGGTGGTGGATTCCTGTAATCCCAACTACTCAGGAGGCTGAAGCAGGAGAATCGCTTGAACCCAGGAGGCAGAGGTGGCAGTGAGGCAAGATTACGCCGTTGCACTTCAGCCTGGGCGACAAGAGCAAGACTCCATCTCAAAAAAAAAAAGTGAAATTTACCAAAAAGTAATTACTTCTGGATTGAAAGTGATTAAAAGTCAGTTTTACTAAATGACTTATGTCCAGCTGGTTTTAAAAGTAAGACTAGACCTTGGTTTTCTGTTATGTATTTATTCATAATTTTAAAGCTAAGAGGTTAAATTTTATAATATACTATTTAAAGTTTAGGGCTAGCCTTAACAAAAATAACCGACAAATTAAGAACATGAATGTTTGAGTCAGTGTTAAGATATAAATTCTTAAAGTAAAATTAGATGGAATAAGAAGGATATCTGTTGGAATTAACGTTATTTTTAATGCAGTATTTATAAATATAAATACCTGCTGCCTTTTTGGAGGGATCGGATATTTAAACTCTCCCTATTTCTTTTGCTTAGGGAACTCCAAATTCAGCTAATACCCAAGGAAATACAACACCAAATCCTCAGGTAATTTTTTTTCATTTGTCGTGCTTACCTTGAAATAAGATTGTAAAAATTACAATAGTGGTATACAACAATTTGCATGTCTCCAAAAACAAAATGATTTCATCTACAAGACATAGTGCGTTAAATTATCTCCACTGTAATGTAAAAGCTCACTCCTAAAGAACATTTTAATCCTTTTTAGAGGGAGAAAACAACACCTGACTTTATTTCTTGTTTTCCATAATGAATCAGTGACAGAATCAAAATGATAGACTTTAAACTCTGCGAGGGCTGGGAGCACACATTTTTGTTTTCCCTACAGTACCTAAAGCTTTCCACAGTTGCATGGGTGAGGGTTAACTGGCAGGGTCAGGGGCTCTTTTCCATTCCAGTTGGTTGAAACGCTAGTGTTTTCTGGAGACTCACACACTCTTTGGGCATGTGGTTTTATAGTTACCTTTGCACTTCCTGAACACAAATAAATTTCAGCTTTTTTTTTTTAAGCCTCCTTGTACAAATGTTTTGGAAACTCCGTATTAAATCTCCCCACGATGTACCTCAAAGAGAAAGCCTCAGTAATGTGCTGATGGTTTCATACTTTTGTTTTCAGATGCTGGAGTCTGGCGAGATCCTTAAATCCATAGAATTCTCTGTACCACTGAGGTTTTTCTCCTCTTGTTTTAAGTTACTTGGATTTTTCATCTCCTCAGCATTTATAGTCCAGTTCACAAATGCCAGCACTTAATCCTCTAAGCCTTGAGTTGTTCGCTAATTGTTTTTTACACTTGCTATTTTCTCTTTAATGAAAGCAGCCTGAAGACAGAGCTCTTTTCTTATATACAAGAAAGACCCTTTCTCTGGTGCCCCATAACCTCTGGATGGGATATCAAATGAGTAATATCTAATAAACTGTTTGTTACTGCCTGTTTGTATGTAACTAGATGCTGTGCATATCTCATTTACTTGCCAAAAATAAGTGCATTAAAAGTCCCTAAGCAGTAGTTCTCAGTGGTAATCATTCTAGTTCCGTTTTTGTGTTTTTTTCTTTTTTTGGATTTAATATGCTGGGAAGTAGTAATAGTAAAGAGGAATCAAGTATCTGATATTGAGTTTGGTAACCAGCTATGGAGGGGTGACATTGCTGGCCATCTGTAATTTTGTTAAGATCTTTGATTATGTTATCCAGGTGACAAAATTCTCCAATCACGACTCACCTCCAGATGTGTAAAACATAATTGTTTCATATACTGTTAAACACTTAAGAGATTTGTAATTTTCCAAACCTTTAATGTCTTGACTTGAATGTCTGCCTTGCTTAGTTACTGTAAGGTTTTGATTTATTTCTCCAGTGTCGTTGTTTTTCAGTTTTATTGTTTGATATAGTAAGATTTCACGTGCCTAGCTTACGATGCTGTTTAAACTTACAAGCTAACTTTGCCTTTTTACTTTTTAATAGGTCCCTGATTACCCTCCAAACTATATTTTATTCCTTAATAACTTACCGGAAGAGACTAATGAGATGATGTTATCCATGCTGTTTAATCAGTAAGTTTTTTCATAAATAAGTCTGTTTTCTGAGAGCTTCCTCACAGGACAAGTAGCACTTCCATGGGTTGAAGCCATTGATCACACAGCAGTAATTCCTTACAGGTTCATTGATTTGGTCTGGGATGAATCATGAATTGGAGCCAATTTGCCGATTTAGCAAATAAAGAGCTAAATTTCCTCTAATGTTTGAATTCTTAACTCTAATTGATATAATAACAAAGCTTTGATATAATATAAAATAGAATTAGTTTATTCTTGTAGTTCCTCCATTGGTGTCAATTATATTTTAGGCTCTTCCATCTACTCAGTATTCTTGGTTAGGATATGGTTATTTTTCTTGGACTAGTATTAGGAAGTTGCTTAACAAATTTTAACACAAAGCCAACATTTATGTACTTGCTGTATACGTGAATTGGTTTTTTTCTTTATAGGTTCCCTGGCTTCAAGGAAGTACGTCTGGTACCAGGGAGGCATGACATTGCTTTTGTTGAATTTGAAAATGATGGGCAGGCTGGAGCTGCCAGGGATGCTTTACAGGGATTTAAGATCACACCGTCCCATGCTATGAAGATCACCTATGCCAAGAAATAACATTTGGGACAGTCGTCTTTAAAGGACTTGGTGTTATTTATAGTGTTTGTTTTGATAACATTTGCCTGGGTCATTTTAATAGTTAGAGATTAGGGGGAGTAAAAGTGAAATTTTTGTGAAGGACTTAAATTATCCAGTGTTTCTTTAGCCTTGGTGAACTATGAAATACAAAGACCTTAATTTTGTACAATAAACTTTGTATTCTGTGTATATAATGCTTTCTTTATTGACCCATTGCCCTATCATCAGATGACTGTTCTGGTCTAGAGCACACTTAAGGTTTATAAAATTGTATAATAGGATGATTTTCTAGTGTTATTTTGGTGGAGCTAATGATACAACATCATTGAACCATTTTAATAAAAGTTAAGTAGAATTAGATCACAGAAGTTAGTAGATGACTATTGTATTAATGGTAATAATGATTGTTCTGGGTATTAGAAGAAAATGAGACCTAGGCGGGATCTAAATTTGATCTTTGTATCCTTTTAAGAAAGGAATATATTATTTTGCTGGTAGTAGGGATTCCACAAGTTTTCTTCATTCAGTATTAAATAAAGGCTGTGCTTACTGTTTACTGAGAAAACGGAAAGGGAATGCTGTCTTCAAACTTCATTTAATGCTCTTTCCTTCATGAGGCAGGACTGTTCTGAGGTTAATACCCAACCTCTTTAGTGAAAGACCTCCGGGGTAAAAATTTTACGATCTGTAGTTTTTTTTTTCCCCCTTAAGACAAATAGGCTGATTAATAAAGAGTGCTAAGTTTGCTACTTCTTTGTAATTCTTTTTTTTTTTTTTTTTTGTCTTTTTTTTTTTCCTTTTTGTGGAGAACGGGGTCTCGCTGTATTACCCAGGCAGGTCTCGAACTCCTGGGCTCAAGCTATCCTCCCGCCTCTGCCTCCCTGAGAGCTGGGATTACAGGCGTGAGCCACCACGCCCGGCTTCTTTGTAATTCTTTTTTTTTTTTTTGAGACGGAGTCTCGCTCTGTCGCCCAGGCTGGAGTGCAGTGGCCAGATCTCAGCTCACTGCAAGCTCCGCCTCCCGGGTTCACGCCATTCTCCCGCCTCAGCCTCCTGAGTAGCTGGGACTACAGGCGCCCGCCACCTCGCCCGGCTAGTTTTTTTGTATTTGTAGTAGAGACGGGGTTTCACCGTGTTAGCCAGGATGGTCTCGATCTCCTGACCTCGTGATCCGCCGGTCTCGGCCTCCCAAAGTGCTGGGATTACAGGCTTGAGCCACCGCGCCCGGCCTTTGTAATTCTTAAACACCAATGTTCAAATAATTCCAAAGCCCGTTTTCTTTAGCTTTTGATTTATATTTAAGCCTATCGATTCAGTTCTCTGCTGAATAAACCATGGGTATCTCCAGAAGTGGACAATTTGTTTTTACAAGTATGGTACATACTGATAGTAACAACAACAAAAAAGAAAACAGTACTTTTTTTTGGTATTCCTGTTTTACTACTCCTTGAACAAAACTTTTATCACTTGGAATTTTTATTGTCTACTTATGGAAAGACCACTTTTAGACTTATGTAGACAGATTATCACATCACTCTTATGCATACATAAAGAGGGAAAAAATTTTTCCTATAACTTTGCCACATTTAGTCTGACTCTCCTGAGTAACTTTTTTAACCCAGTTGTCAAGCTCCTGTACTTTTGTAAAATATATTAACAGTGAATTACTAGAAAATGGGCCATGCTTTTGTATATTACAATGATGTCAATTGCTGCTAAATTTTCTAACTGCTCACTCTCGGATACTGTACTTTTCTAAGAACTGAATATAATTCACAGACTGATCCCATGCCCAGGCCTGGCCATGCTTTGAGTGGCTGTATTGGAGCAGAAAGGTCAAGGTGGCTCACCTGGGGTGAGAATGAGGGGGGTGAATAGTAAGAGGGGTTATGTAGGTCTTCTTAAGGATTTGCTTATACTCGGAGTGAAATGGGGAACTATTTTAGAGAATTTTTTAATGTGGTTTAGAATTTACGTACAGTAAAGTTCACCCATGTTAGTGTTCCATTTGATGAGTTTGGGCTATTGTATATAGTCATGTAATAATTTTAAGTACAGAGCATTCCATCACCCCCAAAAGTTCCTTTGTACCCCTTTGCAGTCAGTCTATTTCCCCCTACTCCTGACGCTAGTCAACTACTGATCTGCTTTCTGTGCCAACAGTTTTGCCCTGTCTAGAGTGCTTTGGAAATGTATCCATTGTTGCCTATACCAGCAGTTCCACCAATGAATGGGCATTTGGGTTCTCCAATTTGAGGCTATTAAGAAAGTGGCTATGAACATTTACATACAAGTCTGGGCATATGTTCTGTTAGATTTCAAGCAGAAGAGTAATAAGTTAGTTTGATACAATTTCTGATTTATATAAAAATTGCAGAAATAGTACACAGAATTCTCATAAACACTTCAAATTAATCGTCAATGTTTCTAGGCTTCTGGGCTATTTGAGGTTGTGGTTACGTTGACCTGATTCCTCATTATTCCATGATACTTCAATATGTGTCTTAAGTACAAGACCACCCTCCCGCATAACCACAATATGACCATCAAAACCAGGGACTGTGGCTGGGCGCAATGGCTCATGCCTGTAATGACAGCAGTTTGGGAGGCTGAAGTGGGAGGGTCATGTAAGACCAGCTGGGGCAACAGTGAGACCTTGTCTCTACAAAAAGTAAAAAAATTAGCTCGATGTGGTTGTGTGTGCCTAAAGTCCCAACTACTGGGGAGGCTGAGGCAGGAGGATTGCTTAAGTCCAGGAGGTTGAGGTTACAATTATGTGTGATCATGCCACTATACTCCAGTCTGGGCAACAGAGTGAGACCTTGTCTCAAATAAAACAGGAAATAATCCCATGTTATCATCCAATCCAAGTTTTGTTTATGTTCCAATAATGGCTCAATAATCCAATCCAGGATTGTGTTGCATGTAGTTGTCATGTTTCTTTAGCCTCCTGCTGATTGCTCAGCTTCTCATCTTTCATCATGGGAATTTTATATAGTCTGTCTACCTTTGGATATATCTACACAGTTATGTTAAAAACTATGAATGTATAAGAATGTCTCTGCAGTCTTAACAACGTTGAGTTCATCCTGGCTTTCCCCCTTCCCCTGTGTGTAACTCACTTCTCCACCAGTCCCATTAACTTCAATATATTCTATTCACTTATTTTCCCAAATCTTTCCTGTGCAATCAAACTCTATAAAGTAATCCTTCAATAGGGAGCAGGGGAAAGGAAAAAGGAGTTAGCAATGCTTTAAAGAAGATTTGATCAAACTAAGATCTTTTGACCTTCCCTATCTCACCCATCTTTGGGAATGTGAGTTTTGAGGAATGATTGAAGGGAGTAGATGTTATTTAATATAGTGGTTCTTAACTTTGGCTGCATATTAGAATCATCTGGTACCCATTTTCAAATGCCTATGCTCAATCTACACCCCAGATCAATTAGTCTCCAGGGATGAAGCCTAGTCATCAATATTTTTATAACCCCACCCCACAGGGTGATTCCATTGTCACCCAAGGTTAAGAACTAACAAAGCAGGTTTCTACTTTCATGAAGTAGGGTATAATAGATCATTGGCTCAAATGATGTTTTTCAAAAGCAGTATATTGATAAATAGAGGATAATGTTAGATCTGGAAATGGTTGTGATGCAGGGCAGGCAGGCCTGAAGCTTGGGGCTTAGCCCAGGAGGGTTCTTGGCTTCACCCAGGAAAGAATTCAAGGGTGAGCTGGTGTTGTTAAACAACAGTCTTTGGGTAAACAGTACTGCCTCTTGCAGAGCAGGGCTAATTCATACACAGTGTGCCCAGAGTTGGCAAAGTATTGGCTCTTGGCAACTGCATTTACACCTAGTTAAACTCACTTTTAGTTACATGCAAATTAAGGGGAGGCTCAATACAAATTGAGGGGCAGATTATTTAGAACTTTCTAGGAAAGGGGTGGTAACTTCTGGGTCATTGCCATGGAAAGCGGCAGTAACTTCCAGGTTGTTGCCGTGGCATTTGTAACTGTCATGGCACTATGGGAGTGGGTTATGCTAATGAACGATGAAGACAGCTGAGGATCGCTTTCCTTGACATCTCCTTGTCCCTGCTGGTTTCTTCACTTTATGCTGCCTGGGCCAGATCCTGTTCTGGTCAGCAGGGTTGTGACCAGAAAACAAGTTCTGCTGGTCTCCTACTTCAGTTGCAGGAGACTCAAAACTCCATTTTAAACTTTAAGCCTTATAGTATCTTCTGTTTGAGTATTTAACAGGCATTTGTTTTCCCTTGAAAATATATCCAGCCAAGACCTCATGAAGAATGTGAGCTAAAATTACAGTATTTTACTTGCCTGGGAATAGTACTTCTCCAACGTTAATGTGCATACAAGTGACTTGAGTATCTTGTTAAAATGTAGATTTAAGATTGTGTCTCGGAGGTGAGGTCTGAGAAACTTCATTTCTATAAAGTGATGTCAGAGTTACTGCTCTGGGGACCATGTTTTGGTGGCAAGTTGCAAGACCTCAGAATTTCTACCCTGATGATTTATTAAATGACTCTTAGAGGTGTTATCAATCTCTTTTTAAAGCCAGGGACTTTGCTCAGGGGAAAAATACATGCATACATACACACACACACACACACACACACACACACCCCTATGCATACAATTTCAGAGCAATTGTGCATTCATTCAGTGAATACCTATTTAATGCACGCCAAGTATCTTTTCCAGGTGCTAATGACAGAGTGAGGAACAAGATAGCAAAGATCCCTGCCTTGTGGAGCTTTCATTATAGTGTTGGAAGACAAACCACCACCAAGTAAATAAAGCAGGCATGTCAGCTATGATATGTGCCTTAGGACAGTGTACTGCAGCCACGTGATACAGGGATTGGGTGGAGGAATGTTTGAAGTGGCTCTTTTAAATTGTTGTGTCTATGGAGGCATCTTGGCCAGGGACCTGAATGCTAGTATCTGAGGAAAAGCATCCTAGGCAGTAAGTTCAGAGTGCCTGAAGCAGAAATGAGTTCAGTGTTTTCAAAAGACAGAGAGAACTGGTATGGGAGGAACAGAGCGAGTAGAGGAGAGAGCAAGAGGTGAAATCCCAGAGGTAGAGGCGCCTGATCCTACAGGAGCTTCTAGGCCATGACAAGGAGGTTGCCTGCACTTCACCGAGTCCATGCTTAGATCCTAAAGGAACCATGGCCTCCATTTAAGAACTCCAGACAGAGAATCTAATTTAGGAACTGAAGGGGAAAAATGTCATTTAGGGATTAAATGTTTGGAGAATACATCTGACAATCTAGAGGAACAAGTATGCAAACTGGGGCCAGAACCCTTACTGAACCCCCAGTGGCCCCAGTGTCTTGGGCATAACTGCCAGACACAGCTACTTGCTGAATTATTGCAAGTTCAATTATTGCAAGCTCCTATTTGCATGCAATTTTACCAAGAAGCCTCTAACTTCCGTCTGGTCTCTGCCACTTTAGAATGCCCGAACATCACAAGCTTTCGCAGGCTGCACTCAGAAGGCTTGGTTAAATCATTACTTTATTTCTTCACCTTCAAATGTCCAATAATGGCTTCACATTAGCATTAGCCTGATTTTCTAAGTTGTGATAGTTTGAATGTCACATTTTGCTTTTTGTTTTTAATCATTTTATTTTGCTTTGGAGGGTCTCTATATGCTCCCCAATGGGGAGTTTTTGCAGTCCCCATTTCTTCAAGTGCCTCTTAAATGACAATTGTCTTTTAACTCTCCTATGCTGAGGGCTGGTTTGAGACTGGAACAGTCCATAAAACAGCTGCACGATCAGGATTAAGAAGATTTAATCAATGCTTTAGTTTTCCTAGAAATTTAGACCTTTAGATTGACTATAGGGGAAAAGTCGCAGAGGCATTCTGCTTTCAAAAATAACTTCGAATTCAATCTTCCCTTGATGTGAAACAGGAAATAAATGATTTATTCTAATTTGTCAATTCTAAGTTGACAGTGATGAACTGAAACAGCACCGAACCATGATCCCTCTGGTAACCTTTAGATAGGATGGTTCAAAAAGACCACTCTAGGACAGGTGCGGTGGCTCATGCCTATAATCCCAGCATTTTGGGAGGCTGAGGAGGGCGGATCACTTGAGGTCAGGAGTTTGAGACCAGGCTGGCCAACATGGTGAAACCCTGCCCCTACTAAGAATACAAAAATTAGCTGGGCATGATGGTACATACCTGCCATCCCAGCTACTCGGGAGGCTGAGGCAGGAGAATTGCTTGAACCCTGGAGGCAGAGGGTGCAGTGAGCCGAGATCATGCCAGCGCACTCCATCCTGGGAGACAGAACAAGACTCTATCTCAAAAAAAAAAAAAAAAAAGCAACGAAAAACAAAAAGACCACTCTGGCATTTGCTGTGCCTCAGTTTCCTTGTCTATAATGAAGGTATTGAATAAAACGAACTTTCCAATCAGGGCCAGCTATATAAAAGATCCTCCCCTGAGAGTCACACACACATACACACACAGCCACACATACCCACACCCATACCCACACCAAAACTCTTACATACACACACAGACACACCCAAACAAAGCAATAAAACTATCACACACACACACACATACACCCAAGACAAAAAAAGTTTTTATTATATTTTGCTTTACCAATTTATCCCTTGGAAAATTGTTTTGCACCAAGTTATTTAGTAAGTTAAGTTCTTGTCCCTCATTTTATGAGGTTACGAGTTTGGGGTTGGGGGAGAAGCCACTGCTCTGAAGTCACATCATCAATCAAGGTGGAGAAGGCATCCTGACAGGGATCTCTAGTCTAGAAGCAATGGGTAACAACAGGGGAAGGGCCACATTATGGGAGAGATGCCAGCCTCAAACACCCTATAAAAAGCAGTAACTTACTGTCTCTCTCTTCTAATAGAAAGCAACGCTTGGGGCCAAAATCTTTTAAAAAATGTACTGCTATATCTTGAGTGCCCAGAGCAATACCTGGCACAGTAAGTGCTCAGTAAGTATTTGCTGAATAGATGGAGCTAGGTACTGGTCCACTTTGGTGCCTCTAGGAGTGCTCCTCTAGCCGTGGGAAACATGCTCACAAGTAGGAAGTTGGGGGTAACATAAACTTATATTTTCACTCTCTTCTCTTTGACCTGTCACCCTTTAGCATTTGAGACTGAATTGCAAAAGTCTTAGAGAGAACAGGTAGGGGAAAGATTGGCCCATTTTTCCCAACCCACCCATCTCTTTCCCCACTGGTAGGGTCTGAATGTGGCATCAACTAGTATGTTAGAATTCATCTTTGGCCTGGGACAGACATGCCTTCTAAGAATCCTACCATGAAAGATTTATAAACATAAGAATCCTTAATTTATCTATTATGTAAATCCAGATTTATTAACTGAATTTGTTTAAATCAAAATTATTTGTGCTATAGATCTCACATTGTCAACAGCTCTTACAGCTGGTATGTTTTTGCTCATAAGCTGAAAGAAAATTAGGAGTGAGTTAAAACTAAAAATGGTTTGAAATTCTCATAGTCCTCTCAGCAAAGCCCTGCTGATTGATACAATAAACCCCTGCTAAAGCGGCATTAACAATAGTGGACCATTTTGGATATTATCTGTGTGTAGAAAGACACAGAGTTTGACTCTGTTTGGAAAATCAGATGCTAAATAGCTCCTGAAACCGGGTAGCTTGCTATGAAAACAGAGGGGTGGTAGGCCCTTCTAATTGGCCAGAGTATTTACCCAGAGGTCTGGCTTTCACATAAAAGGCAGGAACCACTGGAGTCAGTCCCCGCTTCCACTAAGAGTTCGAGTTAAAACAGAAAAAAGGAAGATGGCAAGAATATTGTTACTTTTCCTCCCGGGTCTTGTGGCTGTATGTGCTGTGCATGGAATATTTATGGACCGTCTAGCTTCTAAGAAGCTCTGTGCAGATGATGAGTGTGTCTGTAAGGATTTTTTTATGCTTTTCATTATCTTTCTATTACATAATTGAAAATATATCCACTAATAGCATAAAATTGAATTGTACTTTGAAGTGAGTCTTCTCCAATGTGTATGTTATCAACTTTGCTTCTTCTGGTCTGCATTTTGGTGTCTTACTATGGAGAATTCACTTGGCTGAGTTTTGTTGCAGCTTTAATATCTTGGCTGTCTGCTTTCTCTTGGAAAGACACCAGCTGTAAACTGGAAATTATCAGTCACTCTGATTTCCTAGTTTTTCTAATATACACTGCCTTTTACTGTTATAAAATTCAGGAGCCTAAAATGTAATCGTTTATTTATTTTTTCTTCCAGATACTATTTCTCTGGCTAGAGCTCAAGAAGATTATAATGCCCCGGACTGTAGATTCATTAATGTTAAAAAAGGGCAGCAGATCTATGTGTACTCAAAGCTGGTAAAAGAAAACGAAGCTGGAGAATTTTGGGCTGGCAGTGTAAGATGAGATAATTTAAAATGAACACCTGTTGATACATATTGCTCTTAAGTTTTCCTTGATTACCTACCTTCAACCTGTTTTAATGCTGAATACTAGTTGTTAAGAACCATGTAGCGATTGTAGATGGAAATGCAAAAATTCAGGTATAGTTGCTATTATTGCACTTTAAAGAAAGAAAGATCAATTTCATAACAAAACCAAATGTAGGTTAATGTGATATTTTGGCAAAAAAGAGTCAAATACATGGGGGCTTGTACATCCCAAAGAATTTGAATCTTATCTGAAAACGTCTGAGATTTGCCAAGTAGAAGGCATGTGTGTTGGCAGTGAGTCTAAGTATCAATATTCTTTCAGGAAACGTTGCACCCTCATTAATTCCAAAGAATCAGCATTTTTCAGTTAAAATATACAGGGGTGGTCCCTGGGGAGGGATGAAGCAGGGTTGATTTTCTGTCCTCATCTGCAACCGTAAAGGTGAGTTCTAAATTAATGAAGGATTAAATTTAAATCCATTTAAGTCTGTTCATTTGAATTGTTGAAAACTGAGAAATTTGCATCATTTAAAATAAGCGTCTACAGTACTTTAAAAAATGTACTGTCTTTATATATTTATGGGTTCAAAAAAGATATCAGGCAACTCACAAGACTGCATAAAATAAAGTCATGTTAAAGTAGTGAAATTAGGCTGGGCCACTAAAGAGTAGATGCACAATTCCTGCGGGTTAACTTAGTGCTCCAAGTAAACTTCGGATTTTCCGCAGAGCCCCCTGGACCCCAGGGTGAAAGGGAGGTATTGGCAGCTATGATTTTCACCATCAGCAAAGAGGATGCCTGCGGGTTTCTCAGAAGACACTCAGCATCAGCTTTTTCCTGATTGCTATTCTTCTGGGCACCTAGGTTTATGGCGATGGCCAGGACGAGATGGGAGTCGTGGGTTATTTCCCCAGCAACTTGGTCAAGGAGCAGCGTGTGTACCAGGAAGCTACCAAGGAAGTTCCCACCACGGTAAGCATCTCAAAAGTGACTAGACAAGGACTCAGATCTTGGGGCAACGTAGACTTGTGTCAAAAATGCATCATGCAACCTACAAGATGTATAGAACAAAGACCCCAGCTTTCAATGGCGACTTTTCTGAGATAGTGAGGTTTGGGGGACTATTTATAACTATTGTCAACGTTGAAAGATGAGTAAACTTTCTGTGTACCACCCCCTTTTGTTTTATTTCAGTTTACTATTTTTTTGTCTCAACTTTTTTCTTTATTTTTTCAGCTTCATTGGGTTATAATTGACAGATAAAAATTATATACATTTAATGCATACATTATGTTTTGATATACCTTGTGAAATGATCATCACAATCAATCTAGTTAACAGATACATCACCTCACATAGTTACCTTTGTGTGTGTGTGTGTGTGTGTGTGTGTGTGTGTGTGTGTGAAAACATTAAGATCTACCCTTTCAGCAAATTTCAAGTATACAATACAGTACCTCTTTTGTGTTAGATGCAAGTTATCTTGCAAAGCAGTCTATGTAACAAAGAAAGAAAACAAAGTCAGTACTAACTGACTCTTACTGACAGTTTTCACTAAAGATAGGCTGAGAAAAAAATTATCACATGTTTTTGATCAAATCAAAATATTCTACAACAATCTTTGAATGTCCTATTTTTGTGGTAAATAGATTCTATTTATGTATAAAATAAAATTATACTCTTCCTAATGCCCTGGGGTCCTGTAAACTCAGGACAGAAATAAAAGATGCTTTCTGAGCTACTTTGCAAGATGCTTGTTTTGAAGTGATTCTCCTGGAGCTAATTGCTGTGCTTCAAACACAGCCCATCCTACACAAATGGGACTCAGTTGTCATCACTTCTTAGCATTAAGCTGTAATCTGTCAGATAACCGTAAATTAAAGGTTCATTTGAAGACCTTCATTGTAAGCAGTTTTTGACTTAAAGTGGTAATTATTTCATATTTTTTTGAGATCAACCTGTACTTACTTGAAATTCAAATTTCTCTGATTAGAAATGATTTTAAATACAGAATCTACATCTGTTTTTTAGCCTAGCCTATTCAGTTCATTTTTGTTTTTGTTTTTTCCAGGATATTGACTTCTTCTGCGAGTAATGCATTGGTTAAAACTACAAATAGAAAGAAAACACCAAAAATAAAGAAAAGAGCAAAAGTGACCAAAAAATGGATGTCTGTAATTTCTGACTGACAGTTTAAGAATCTGTTACCTTACAGAAGAGCGAGGGCTTAGGGGTTGGAGGTGGCAGATAAAAGAGAATTTTCAACTCAAATCTTGTTTCCTGCTGGCCTGGTGAAATGTTGAGCTCAAATGGATAAATTGAGACCAGAAAATTATTTTTTCAACCTAGAGAATCTCCTCTTACAGGGGGATGCATATAAAAGATCATGTATGTGTAGTTATTTCTAAGTAGTGATTCTTCCCAGCTCTTTGATTTCCCGTATTTAAAATAGGTGGGTCATAGGTGGGTCATGTTCCCTTTAGACATGACGTTTTCTAGTCATTTGTCTTTCTAGTCAATTGGATTATTAATAAAGGGGCTGTTTTGTCAAGCAGTATTCTACTATTTTTGTTACCTTTAATATTTGATGCCTTTTAGAGGTAAAGCTGTTGAGGGGGAAGAAGAGTTTTTGGACCCATAGATGTTTGGATGATGTCTCTAATTTGTCATTTAGAAAAATCTCAAAAGTGATTTCAGTTTAATAACTTGCCTTCTAAATGATCAATTTACTTCTCCCCCAATTTTAAAGAAGTATGTGTATATTTAACAGGGGAAGGTAGTTTATCGAAATATTTTTAATGGAATAGTTTTCCCTTAGTATGTATCCTTGCTGGATATTATTCAAGCTTCAAGTCATCAAAAGACCCAGCAAAAAAAAAAAAAAAAAAAAAAAAAAAAAAAAAAAAACAGTCTGTAGGTTATTTTCTCTACTTCTATTCCAACTTTGAATTTCCTCTTCCTGTGCAAATTCCTCTAGTCAAGTGTGATATATCAAGAAATCTGAGGAGGATGCAGGTTTTGTGGTCCTGATGGGCCCACAAGTTTTTCTATATTTAACTGGAAATATGCTTTGATTTTGTGTTATTAATATAATTCTTTTGATGTAGTCATGATTTTTTTCTTTGTTTGCATATAATTAAAATGCCTGTACTCTACTTAATGTCAAAATTTCTGAGTTTTTTCTTAAACATTTTTCACCTTAGAGAATAAAAGTGTGGGGGACTTGGGAATGAAGCTTGTTTTTCAGTTCCCTGTGATCTGGACATCCCCTAAGCATGAAGAAAAGAGCAGAAGAGGACATTTAGGGTTAGCCACAGACTTGGCCCAGGGTCATTTTTTAGCTCTGTCAACTGTGATTTTGGGTGAATATCTTTTTACCAAATTCTTGTCTAGGTCAGTCAAATAAAGTGGTACCAAAATGCAAAACACAATAAAACAAAATACCAATGTTTATTTGTTTCTATTACTTTATTCCAAAGAGGTTTCAAGTAGCATCTAGGGCTCTCGACACAATTTTAGAGTAAGAGGCATTTATCCTATTTCTGCTTCTATCTGCCTCTCGCTTCCTGGCCTTTCCATTCCTGAAACACCAAGAATCCCTGAGATGCCCAGCACCCCCATTGCTCCCACCTGGCCTTAGATAGGCAGCTTCACTCCCCATGCGTGGGGCTTCCAGGCAGAACTCCCTCCTTAACTCAGTCAGCTCCAACCCAAGAAAACTGAGCTCTTCCAGGAGTTGGAAGGCCATTGACTGATTTATATCTCCTGGGGCCTATCTGCATTAAATGAAAGCAAGCACTTGCAGGACTTTAAACACACATCTGTCCTCTAAAAATGCAAATGGCCAACCCTGGACCAGCAGCAGCAGCAGCAGCAGCTGGGCCTCACCTGGGAGCTGGTTAGGAGGCAGACTCTCTGCCCACTGCATGCCTTCTGTGTCAAAATATGCATTTTTAACAATAACTCAGGGGATTCCTGTGCACATTAAAGATTGAGAAACACTGATTTTAGTTTCCTCTACTCATCTTACAGAAAAAGAAATAAACAAAAGGCTAGAGTACATAGGAGATAGAGCAACTCTCTCCAAGTTAAACAACAGGATTGCAACATTCTTATCAGTACTTTCCCAACCCTACCACAGCAGTGTCTTGATTCTCCACTGATGTCTACCCAGAGAAAAGGAGGCAGAGTGTACCAGGGTGAGAGTTTGTGGGCAATGAGGCTTTCCAGTTGATGAATTGTTTCTCTCCCCTTCCCACTAAGAGAAAGGGCATCTTAGCACCTCTAAAAGGTTGTCAACTGTTAACATAAGAATTTTAGTCTAACGATCCTTGAGGGAACCCTAACTTGTAGGCTCCTTGATACCCTAAGCTAAACGATGTATATCTATATATGTCTCTATGTATCTGTATTAAATACATATATATTTTAGGCAGCCCAAGTCTTTGCTCTAGTTATTAATCATGTACCAGGTAGTTGGGCCTGGCCACTTGAGTACCTGTGACCCAGCTCCATTCTGGAGAGTCCCCGGCTACCCAGATGCATTCTGTTTCGGCCAAGATTAAACAGAACAAGGGCGCTGCTACCGTTTGTCTTTTAGTCTAAAGATAGTTAATTTCATTTAAGAAGGGCTTAAGTTTTACTATGCAGCTTGTACTGCCTCCTTGTGGGAGAAAAAGAAGACGTTTAATTCTCCATCTCTGACCTCACAGAGTACGGGAAGTAAGACTCCTACCTATGGAAGAATACAGAACCAACGCAGGGCAGTGGATGTGGAGAGGGAAGGCAGGTAGGTTTCATGAGCCAGCTTAGGGCAAGTGGTAGACTTTGCCTAGAGCAGAGCCCCTGCAAGGTATTACCAGGGCAGGATGAGGCAAGTAAAGAAAGTGATCAGAGGTGAGAGGAGTCAGGGCATGGCACATGATAGTTGGCAACAAAATGAAATCATGTTGAAAGGAAGTGCGTTGGGTGGCACTCGTTGCTCCGAAAAGTTAGGTGATGATAAAAGATCCCAGGGCACCTTGGAGCTTTGAAATAACTGGGCTGCCATCTTCTAGCTGTGCATACTTAGAGAAGGTTCTGACTGTAACTGCAGGACCAGCCCAAACCAGAACTACTCTGTCGATAACAAAATGTTGAGTTGCCTTTTAAGTATAACAGAGCCCAAACCTGCAAGTCCTATTGCCCAGGCATGCACACTACAAAAAGCTTTGACCCCTAATGATACCCAAAACCAACAAATCCTCCCTTTGGAACCAAGAAGACCAGGACAGGACTGGAACCTGAATGCGAGAACACTTTCAGAAGTGAGGGGTCTGTTGGCCCTAAAGATCTGGGACTAAAATCCTCCTTAACATACCTTTCTGTAAATGGTCAAATTTAAAGCCCTCCAATCAGACCCTGCCAAGCCAACATTCCCAAATCCTTTCTCTTGCCCACGGTGATGGTTAATATTGAGTGTCAACTCTATTGGATTGAAGAGTGCAAAGTATTGTTCCTGGGTGTGTCTGTGAGGGTGCTGTCAAAGGAGATTAACACTTGAGTCAGTGGAATGGGAGAGGCAGACCCACCTTCAATAGGGGTGCGCACCATCTAATCAGCTGCCAGTGCGACTAGGATAAAAGCAGGCAGAGGAACATGGAAGGACTAGACTGGCGGAATCTTCCGGCTTTCATCTTTCTCCTGTGCCAGATGCTTCCTGCCCTTGAATGTTGGGCTCCAAGATCTTCAGCTTTTGAACTCTTGGACTTACACCAATGGTTTGCCAGGGGCTCTTGGGCCTTCGGCCACAGACTGAAGACTGCACTGTTGGCTTCTCTACTTTTGAGGTTTTGGGACTCAAACTGGCTTTCTCGCTCCTCAGCTTGTAGATGGCCTATTGTGGGACTTCGCTTTGTGATCATGTGTGCCAATTCTCCTAGTAAACTTCCCTTCATATGCACATATACCCTATTAGTTCTGTCGTTTTAGAGAACCCTGACTAATATACCCACTGGCCTCCAGAATCTCATGTTCTTCTCACATTGCAAAATATGATAATCCCTTCTCAATAGTCTCCCCAAATTTTAACTCATCCCAATATTAACTCAAAGTCCAAAGCCTAAACTCTCATCTGAGACTCAGACCACATACCTCCTGTCCATGAGCCTGTAACATAAAAAAAAATTATTTACTCCCAAGATACAATGGTGGTACAGGCATTTGGTAAAAATTTCCATTCTAAGAGGGGAAATAGGCCAAAAGAAGAGGGCAGCAGACCTTACATGACTTTAAAACTCAGTAGGGCAGACATTAAACCTTAAAGCTCCAAAATAATCCTTGACTCCACGTCCTGTATCCAAGGCACGCTGGTGCAAGGGGTGGGCTCTCAGGGCCTTGGCAGCTCCACCCCTGTGTTTTTGCAGGTGAGCCCCCATGGATGCTCTCATGGGTGAAGTTGAGTGCCTGTGGTTTTCAGGCTCAGGGTGCAAGCTGCTGTTGGCTGCATCACTCTGGGGTCTGGAGGATGGTGGCCCTATTCCCACAGCTCCACTAGGCAGTGCTCCAGTGAGGACTCTGTGTGGGAGCTCCAACCCCATATTTCCCATCAGCACTGCCCTAGTAGAGTTTCTCTGTGGGGCTCTGGTACTCCTGCAGCAGGCTTCTACCTGACCACCCAGGCTTTCTAGTAAATCCTTTAAAATCCAGGTAGAAGCTGCCAAGCTTCCTTCACTCTTTTGCTCTGTGAACCTGTAAGCTTAACACCACATAGAAGCCACTGTGGCTTACAGCTTTTGCCTTCTGGAGCAACAGCCCAAGCTGTGTCTGGAGTCTTCTGAGCTGCAGCTGGAACTGGAGTTGCCAAGGTGCAAGCAGCAGCATCCTGAGGTGGCATAAGGCAGCAGTGCCCTGGGCCTGGCCTCTGAAACCATTCTTTTTTCCTCCTAGGCCTCTGGGCCTGTGATGGGAAGGGCTGCCTCAAAGTTTCCTGAAATGCCTTCAAGTCTGTTTGCCCATTGTCTTGACTATTAGCATTTGACTCTGTTTTAGTCATGCAATTCACTCTAGCAAGTGTTGCTTCCCAGCCTGTTTGGATTCCTTTCCTGAAAATGCTTGTTCCTTCTTTAAGACATGGCCAGGCTGCAAATTTTTCCAAATTTCTATGTTCTACTTTCCTTTTAGTTATAAGTTCCAATTTTAAGTAATTATTTTGCTTCCATCTTTGATTGTAGGTTGGTAATTATAGCAGCCATACCATATATTGAATGCTTTGCTGCTTAGAACTGTCTTCTGCCAGGTACATCCTAGGTCATCATTTTTAAGTTTAATCTTCCACAAATCCCTAGGACATGGACACAATGCAGCCAACCTCTTTGCTGGGGTGTAACAGAGACGACCTTTGCTCCAGTTCCCACTAAGTTCTTAATTTCCATCTAAGACCTTGTCAGTTCAGCCTTTTCTGTCCATATTTCTATCTGCATTTTGGTCACAACTATTTAAAGAGTATCTAAGAAGTTCTAAACTTTCTCTCATCTTCCTGTCTTTATCTGAGCCCTCCAAACTCTACCAACCTCTGCCTGTTACCCAGTTCCAAAGCCACTTCCACATTTTCAGGTATCTCTATAGCAATACCAGACTCCTTGGTACCAATTTTCTGTGCTAGTCCATTTTGCATTGCTATAAAGAAATGTCTGGGACTGGATAATTTATAAAGAAAAGAGGTTTATTTGGCTCCT
Source organism: Piliocolobus tephrosceles (assembly GCF_002776525.5). NCBI lineage: Eukaryota > Metazoa > Chordata > Mammalia > Primates > Cercopithecidae > Piliocolobus > Piliocolobus tephrosceles. The sequence continues at coordinate 45,359,828 of NC_045453.1, read as the reverse complement.
GGCTCTGCAGGCTGTATAGGAAGCATAGCACTGGCATCTGCTTGGCTTCTGGTGAGGCCTCAAGAAGCTGGCACTCAGGTGGAAAGTGAAGGAGGGCAAGCATGTCATACAGCCAGAGAGGGAGCAAGAGAGGGGAGGAGGTGCCAGGCTTTCTGAAACAACCAGCTCTCACACAAATGAATAGAGCCAGAACTCACTCATTACCTTGGGGAGGGCGCCAAACCATTCATGAATAATCCACTCCCATGACCCAAACACCTCCCACCAGGCCCCACCTCCAACATTGTGGATTACATTTAAACATGAGATTTGGAGGGGACAAACATCCAAACCATATCACCATCTTAGCAAGGATCACCATCTTAGCAAGGATGGTGATATGGTTTGGATGTTTGTCTTCTCCATAGCTCATGTAACAACCCCTCTGGGGGAACCGATCTCAAAAAGAGAGTTTCTCACCACAGTGTAAGCACCTTGAGTTTCCATAGCATGATGACACTTGCTATGAGGATAGAAGTGTATTCTGTCCCTCTGCTTTCTTGATGCTAGAAGTCCAAGTCTCTGGTTAGAAATTTTGAACCTCACTGTGATAAGAGTCTTGTGCAAGATCCAAAGCACAATGAAGAGAGAATGCCTCCATAGACCACAATAGGTGCCCATCTGGGGACTGAGGTACTGGGGCTTTTACTCCTTTGTAGTAGTCTGTTCTCATGCTGTTAATAAAGGCATACCTGAGTATATATACCCATACCTGGGTATATACCCATATACCCATACCTGGGTATATATATATACCCATACCCATATACCCATACCTGGGTATACCCATACCTGGGTATATATATATATACCCATACCCATATACCCATACCTGGGTATATACCCATACCTGGGTAATATATAAAGAAAAGAAGTTTAATTGACTCACAGTTTCACATGACTGGGGAGGCCTCAGGAAATTTACAATCATGATGGAAGGGGAAGCGAACACGTCCTTTTTCACATGGCAGCAGGAGAGAGAGTGAGAGCCGAACAAAGGGGGAAGTCCCTTATAGAAGCCTTATTTTAAAACCATCAGATCTAGTGAGATAGTGAGAACTCACTCACTATCACAAGAACAGTATGGGGGAAACTGCCTCTGTGATTCAATTATCTCCACCTAGTCCCGCCCTTGATACATGGGGATTATTTATTACAATTCAAGGTGAGATTTTGGGTGGGGACACAGCCGAACCATATCATCCTCCAAAAATGTATACATGGGTGTGGGATGCATGCCAATGAGAAGTTTATTCTGGATAGATTATGAGATTGCATAATTTTATTTTGAATATAACTTTTTAAAGTAATTCTATAATAAATACGAGTGATTTGAATAGGCTATGTTTGACTGGTTTCCTCATATTATGCAAACGTCAGTGGAAGACATGAAGTGGGGTTCATTATAGGTCTCAGAACCTCAGGAATTATTCCACATTGTGAGGAATGATGGCTTAGGCTTCTTTTGTTTGTGGGACCGTGTTCATCTAACCACTTACTTCCCGATTCACTTATCTAAAAAGTGGGTAATGCCTTTGAGGGGTAACCAACTTTGGGATAATTGTGAGGATTAAGTTAGATACTGCATGTAAAATAACCGTGTACGCAGTACACGGTTTTGTGTAATAAATGGTACTAAAATTAAATTTTAAAATGAGAGGGTTTTAAAACATTTTGAAATGTTTGAAGAACTAGACTTCTTTCTAGTGAATTAAAAGTATATCTTGGGCATCTTTCTAGAACACTCTTGTTTTTCTCCACAGTTTTTTCTCAAATGGTCTGCAAGGCATGTTATTAATACTTTGCATAATGATGAAAACTCTCTTTCTCTCTCTCTCTGTCTCTTGAGAAACGTTATTCTTAATGTCTGGATGGGTACTAGGAAAAGAGAACAAACCAGGAAGGTCTTGTTCTCTTATACGTTCCCATGTTCCTACCTTCAGTCCTTCTCTCCCTCAGTCTCTTGGATCCTGGAATGAACAACGTTGCAAATGGCAGGGGGCCATTCTACTCTCCCTGCTGTCCGACACTCAGCCAATAGTGACTTCACTCGACTGTAGCCAATTCTGTGAGCACTTGTCCTTGGGACGACTAATACATAAGTGGCCAGTGATCCTTTTGAATAAAACGTTTATAGTGCTGTAGAAACTATTAATAATGACCTAGTTAATGGGTTTTTACATCTGCAGGACACCTCATTTTCAGTGGATGGGCTTTTGAGTTCCCTTTCTTGGCTGCTTCATGGGAACAAACATTCAGGAAATAGCAAGAAAGAGCAATTTAAGGCAGGGCTTCGATTATCTGCTGAAAGCACCATAAGCTCCTCCCTGAAGACTGGGTGGCATATTGCTGTTGTAATAGACTCCTTTTGTTAAAAGTTATGCCTCTTTTTCAAGGAGCATGTGGTTGAAACTGCTTCTTTTGCTTTCTGCAAAACTGTAAGAGGTAAGAAGGGAATCAGAATTCCCATCAGATGTTAAGATTAGAAATCAGTCCTTTAAATACCTGGCCAGGAATTCATAAGACCGTTTCTGAAGCAGGCCTAGGAAAGGCTTTTTTTCAGAACTGCTGTGTGAAATGACAAAGTGAAATGGAATAACAGAAGTAATTGTCGGAATTGTCAGTAGAGTTTTACCAGAAGAAACATGTGGGTTATTGTAGTTGCCATCGCCCTACAATCCCCCGTTCCCATTCCTGAACTGCTTTTGTGAAGACATAGTCTGTGTGAATGATATTTGAGTCACAGATGACTTAGTTCTTTGTTCACAATGAACATTGTGACTAAATTCAGCAGCAGTTTTTGTGCAGTAAAGTTTTAGAAAACCATGGTGTATTTTCTAAGCTTAGAAGATGAGAGTGTCATTCTCTCTAGCATCACCCACTTCTGACCTCAGATAAATGGGGCCCATCACTGCTTCTCATGTTTATTGGCTGAGGGGATGTGAATATCCTCAGGGATAAGGTTTAGTACAAGGAAATATTCAGCTTATTCATGTAGTATTTAAACTAATCTCTGGAGGAGGTGGGTATTTCTGCTCTGAGTGAAGAGAAGAAATAAGATCAAATGCACTAGGAAAAAAAATCTCATTTCTTCAACAATCATCCTTATCTATCTGAAAATGGTGAAAACAATAAGAAAAAAGCTAATAATATTCCTTGTTATACCACTGAAACACAATTTCACCACGTAAAGATCTTCTCGGCTGCATCCCCTGCAAATATCATAGTATATCAGTAACTTAATCAGAAGAATGATGTATTGATCCACATATTTTGTAAAATCTACCCTCTGTGTAAACTAGCCCATCATTAAGAAAGAGAATGCTCCCCATCTTTTGATTTAAATATTTTTCTAAATGGAAATTACTTTCCTGTCACACGTGAGCAATTGTTTTAATCATTTTTCTCAAGTGCACGCTATGCTAAAGTCAGCATGTTGTGAGGGTAAAAAAACAGGTGGTGCTGCTAATATCTCACCACTTCTGCCTCCTTCCATCTCTTCCAACTCTCCCTGCCTTTTTCTATTCACTTCAGCTTGTGAATTTATTCTGGCCAAATGAATCAGTTGAGACGAGAACACTGATTTGTTTGAGCAATGCTATGTTGAACTGGGGAAAAAAAAAAAAAAAAAAAAAAGGCAATGCTGGTGTTTAGGTTTCTACAAACCAAAGGCAGAAATCCTGAGTCACAGCCAGGTTTTTACCCAGGTGAAACACCCACCCAGGTGTGCACCCTCCCCTCTCACTGGATCCATTCATGGCTTGTCAGATCTCTTCTAGCTCCTTCACCTGCCTTGCCCCTCATGACTCTGAACTAACTTAAGGATCTTTTTTATCTGCTCTTAGATCTTTCCCTGGGCTTTAAATTACTACTCTTAGTGCTGCCACAAATGGATTAGCAGACAAAGTTCAAGCCTGGATTCCCAGGAACTGCAAGCAGACACATTGGTTTTTGGGAACCACTTTAGCAATGCCTTGATGGACAGTAGACACGGAGAGGTCAGCTGAGCCTGCTGAGGCCCAGGAATAGATTTGCAATGCTGGTCTGTTCTGCAGGAAAAGGCCAAGGGGCACGGAGGCTACTCTAGGTAATATGTGTTCCCAAATCCCACGGTTACCGGAAGCAGCCAGGTAGACAATCATGGGGGAAGAAATCAAAAGTTTTGAGCATCAAGTTTTAAACCAGGGTCTTGGGTCAGATTCCCCAGAAGCAGACCCTGGAATGAGGATTTATATACAATGATTTATCAAATAATGACTCCCAGGGAAAATAGGTAAGGCAGAGAGGGGCTGCAGGACACAGAAGGGGAGGAATCTCAGACAAGCTGCAATCTCAGGCAAGGTCCTACAGTGGCTGGTTTGTGCCTGATCCCACAGGGACCTCTGGGAGCTGGAAAGTTACATCTCAGAGTTGCCTGGACCTAAGGAGAGAGAAAGCTGAGCTTTCTTGTGGCCTGTCAGTTATGGATTCAGGGTTTTGGTGAGACAGCAAAATTTTTAGGCAGTTTTGCATATAGATAAAGAGGTCTCAAGGCAGCTGGAAATTCTGGCATTGGCAATAAAAACCACCGAAGCCAAGAGGTGTGAAAACACACTACAGTGGCATTCAAGGGCATTTGGGTGTTGCATTGACTTTATTGGCTCCACCCAAGGTGGCTTTTCATTTCATTTCATTCCATTTCATCCTTTCACAATCTAGTCCCTGCCACATCCTCTGTGGGTCAAGTCGCTAATACAGCCTCACATTTCCTCCTTGATTTGCTTCTGCTGAAACTCTGCTGTGCACATTAGCCTTAAGTGAGAAGCTTTGTTGGGACAAGGATGACCTCCAGTGGTTAGTCTGAGATCTGGCATCCAGAGAGACATTTCTGGACCAGAATCAACAACCCAGGGTGTGAGCGGTTCTCAACAGCATTTGGAATTCTCACTGTCCGGGCTGCCTTCTCAGGTACTCTCCAGACTTCCCCTCACTCTTAGCACACATGAATTTAAAATCTGCTTGACACATGGCATAGATATGGGTATTAACATGCCTTTCTTGCTAACCTTATAGTAAATTTGATTGATTTTGAAAATTCACATATTAGGGGAAAGCTGACATTTCACTTTCAAACCTATTTGTATGTTTGTTTTGATATGGAGCCCTGCAGAGTTCTTAGGTAGTTTTAATTGATTTATTCCATTTATAGAAAAGCAGCAATAGCACCTTGAGCTCAGAGAGCAGAAACTTCCTAGAAAACGATTAACACAACCTGTAGTTCCCTCCGGGGCACCACAGGGTGGTTGGAAGGCACAGAACCTGGTGTCTCAAGTCATTCACTCTGGAAGCAGGGATTTGAAGCCAGATAACCTGGCTTCAAGACCCACAAGCTGTCCACAACACCCTGCCAGAATATGATTAAACAAACGTAAATCTGGGTTTCTACTTCATCTAACAGGGTGGTTCTCAACTCAGGGCTATTTTGACCTCTCATTCTCCCCTCTTCCCTTTTCCCCAGGGACATTTGGTGATGTCCAAAGACATTTTTGCTTGTTCCAACTGAAGGGAGTATCTAGTGGGTAAAGGACAGGGATGCTGCTAAACATCCTACAAGCACAATACAGCTCCTCACAAAGAATAATCAGGACCCAAATGACAATGTGCCAAGGTTAAGAAACCTTATTCTAAGAGATGATATCAATCAATCAGTGAATTTTGAAAGAATGATAAATGCTGAAAGGTCTAAGCAATTATCTGGGTGTGCATTTGTTTTCTAAGTTCATCCTGGGGCATATTTGCTCAGTAACAAGCCATTGGGTAGAGCTGGTACCTGAAAAATAGATTTGTGCAGGCTTATCCTGGCACACATCTCATCACATTGGCCAGAGCTGTCAAGACAGAACCTTCATTCTGCTTGTTGCAAATGAGCACTGGCGATTCCTCTTCTCCATGATTTTAAGCACGTTCCTTTTGCTTCATGCTCGAGTTGTGCACATCCTGGCTCCTGATTTAGCATTTCACCAAATGCCCTTCATGTGCTCCAGCAAGCCTCCCAGTGTGAAGGGTTGATACATGATGGGGTCTGAAGGCTTATTTGCATTTCTTCTTGGGTCTGTTTTCCGTCTCCTCTAGGAGACTGCTTAATTGCTTTTCAAACAGCTATCATGTCCTCCTAGCTTTACAGCTTCTTCCCAAAGATGATTACAGCATCTTATCATTTTTCAAGTAAAAATGGTGCTTCCTTATCCCCTCTGTAATATGTGCAGTGTCCGTTTCAATGGCACCAGCTGTCTCTTCCCAACATGGATCTCTTTTTTCCTTTATTTTCCCTCCTTTGCTATTGTCATCCTGTTTAACCTTTCTCAGAAGAGCTTCCTTGGCACACAATTATATTTATAGAGTCTCTATGCATCTGTGGATACAATTAAAATTTAAACACTGCACATTTAGTCTAATGTTGACACTATTCATTTTGTAGAGAAAAATGTATTTGAACATTAATAACTAAATGTGAGAAGTACTTTTCAGTGCATCAATTCTAAGACAGGGAGTAAGAGATCATGCAGTTCTCATCTATTAGAATTGTGAGTTTGTTTGAAATGTATGTGTAATTGGAAACCCAAAGACTCATTTGAAACTTGTTACTTTATCTCATATTCCAAGCATCTGTGAACATAGCTTTTGAATGAATCCTAAACTTAATCCCTGTTCTAGGCCAGCCCATTATTGGTTTTGAGTTTGAATAGGGCTTGCATGACCTTTTATGATGTTGCTATCAAATTTAAGTTTACAATAAATAAAACATTCCCCACTCTTCTCCCAAAAACCTCCTGCCCTGCATTTTTCAAAATAGACGATCTGAACTAAGAAAGTAAAAGATGGCTAAAATACATACTGGGGATTGGAAGTCGGTTGGATCACCCCAAACTCTGCACTCTGTGCCTTCTCTGCTCCTGAGACCTGCCCAGGGAGGGGCACCCACAAGGTGAAAGAACCCAGTGGGCTGCAAACTGTCACCTTAATTAACCATTAGATAAGCACCCAAAGATGCCAGCATCTCCCAATAAAGGGCTTCTGTGGCGTAGGGTGGACTCGATGATGGGGCTCAGCCTGGGAAGTAACATGGGATTTTCTACTTCCTGCTTCCTTGAATCTAAGTCACCTGGTCTGTGAAACAGGATTCACCTAGCCATTTAGACCAATGGCTAATGCTGTCAACTACAGATGGAGAAACTAAAGCAATAGAGAGGAAGAAGATTAGGTGCTACTGACACCTGGTCCACACCTCCCACATCTTTTTGTCGGATGGCATTTATGGTCATCAGAGTTTGTTCTATACTCTCATGGCAGTTTGGAAGTGCAGGCAATGACCATCCCCCTGGGAAGGCCGTTAAGCAATGACTGACAGGGGTTCATGGATAATAATATATCAGTACGCTCCACCCTGTGAGGGCATACCTCTTAGGTGTGCAGTCTCCACTGTCTCCCAGAGGTCTGGAGTGAATGAGCTTCGGGGACCCACAGAAATGGCTTTGCTGATAACACACCCACCCTTTGTGGCTTTTATCTCTTCCCTGCCTCACTTTGCCACTGTCTTACCGATGTTTCTTGGAAGCACCTCCCAAATAAATTATTTGTGCTCAGATCCATAGTTCAGTGTCTGCTTCTTGGGGAACCCAGTACTAAGACCAAATGTATGACTGATTCTCTCCTTTTTTTTTTTTGAGACGGTTTCTCGCTCTGTCACCCAGGCTGGAGTACAGTGGCCAGATCTCAGCTCACTGCAAGCTCTGCCTCCTGGGTTCACGCCATTCTCCTGCCTCAGCCTCCGAGTAGCTGGGACTACAGGTGCCGCCACCTTGCCCGGCTAGTTTTTTGTATTTTTTTAGTAGAGTCGGGGTTTCACCATGTTAGCCAGGATGGTCTCGATCTCCTGACCTTGTGATCCGCCCATCTCGGCCTCCCAAAGTGCTGGGATTACAGGCTTGAGCCACCGCGCCCGGCCGACTGATTCTGTCCTTAATAGGCAGATCCTGTCCAAAGCTGCTGAAAGCATGGAGCATGGGAAGGACCTGGGAAGAACACCTCGCACTCAAAAGCACAGGAGGTGAAAGAAAAGGTGTCGACATAGCTGCATGCCCTCTTGGCCCTGTAGTGTCCACCTGCTATGGTTTAGATGTTCTCACAAAACCTCAAGTTGAAATTTGATCCCCAGTGTTGAAGATGGGTCTTAAAGGGAGGTGTTTTGGTCATGGGGGCAGGTCGTACATGAATAGACTAATCCCCTCCTTTGGCTGGGGGAGGAAGTGAGGTTTTATTCTATTAGTTTCTGAAAGAGCTGGTTGACAAAAAGAGCCTGGCACCTCCCATCTTCCTCTTTCTTTCTCTCTCACCATGTGATTTCTCTGCACGTAGTGACTCCCCTTCACCTTCTGCCATAAGTGGAAGCAGCCTGAGGCTCTCACCAGATGCAGACGCCCAACCTTGAACTTTCTAGTCATCAGAATCATGAGCCAAACATACCCTTTTTCTTTATAACCTAGCCTCAAGTATTCCTTTATAGGAACACTAAACAGAGTGACACACTACCCACTAGTAGAACGTGGTCCATGAGTTTCTCAGATTCTCACCAACACGGTTTCCAATTCTTTCTTCACTGGGGAAGTGACAGTGGAAAGCACAGTAGCAAAATAATTGAAAAATTTATTTTCAGGTTCCCATTTCACACTCCACACTCCAAATAAAAGAACAAAGCTGAAACAAATATTTCTTCTCACTATAGTTCAGGTTTATTCCAGGCTACTTCCACTTCAGAGTAGCAGACGTTTCAAGCCGCCCTCGGTCACAACTCTCTGAAAGCTCACATCCCTGCAGAAAGAAGAAATACTATTTGTCTCTATTTCATATTCAAAGCTTTTTACCATTCCCAGCCACCTGTCACTTTCAAATTCATCAAGCTAGGACTGACTATTCAAACAAGACAGTTCTTTAATTCCTCTACTTTCTGGTAGGAACATGACTCAGAGCTATGAAAACCTTGTAGTACAGCCTTTTGGGTGCATTTTATTAAAAGATAAGATTATGCTCGAAGCAAAGGTTAGGCAAACATTTGCTTAATGCCTTAGAACTCAACAAAGAGGGAACATTTTCTCAAGTCAGGCAGCTGAATAAAATGGCTGCTGGTTGAGAAAGGTCTTTACTTAAAGGTCAAGCCAAAATATAATGGGAAAGAAAAATAGTTTAAAATAGTTTTTTTTTTTTTTTTTAAAGGGAGACTGGTGGTTCTAAGAAGAGATTTGCTGCTTCTTCTTTCAAAGTTTCAAAAATTCGTATGTCAGTTTTGAAACACAATTATTCTCAAAAACAAATGTATAATTGAAGCAGTGCCACTAAATTGGCCCTCAGCGCAGCCTCCAATTTAAACAGGAGGCAAGTTCTCAAGCATTTGGAGATGCCAGCCACCCTCTTTCCCAGCAAGACCTAACCAGCTCCTTCACAGCACCTGGCTTCTCCAGGCAGCTCCATGTTCCAGATTGCCAGACTGTGTCCTGCTTGCTGCCATTTCACCCTTTCCATCGGATCCCATTTCCCAAGGACACGTCTGGGTTGGGAAATGCAGCAGCAACTCTTGAACTTGTTCTGGGGTCAGAAACATTACACTTCACAGATGCAGCTAGCCCAGTGCCTTTGTGCCACAGGGAGGAATTGTGGGGCTGGCAGGGAGCTGGGTACAACACCCAGGTCTGGGAAGCTTCTCAATTTTCTGGGAGTCACACATGTAGGAGGCCACCAAGAATTCGAGCAAGCACCAGGCAATACATACTTGTTGCATGGCCAGATGAAGACTTGGGGATGCTCTTTTTTTTTCCCAAGCTCTTAACCATGCTCCCTACATTCCAGCGAATTTTCTCATCCAAATCTGATTTAATCAAACCCTCTCAGGAACTTCTTTGGACTTGTTATATTGTGTAGAAGCAGCACTTTGAATACCTGGATTTGATAGATGTTGTTGCCTCTGTGAGATGTATGGAAGGTAGATCAATTCGTCTAGATACATGGGTACCAGTTGTACCCATATATTTAGAAACACTTCTTTACTAGTTGGTACATAGTTATTTCCCTGAAGCCCCCAAGAATGTTCCTTCACGGCCACACCTGCCTCATAAGCCCCTCCCCTGGTATCACCAGGACCTCAAACAGTTACAGGGTGAATGTCTGGAAGACCATCTGTCCTCCAGGACCCTGCTCCATTCTGATGGGCTGCTGGCTGCTCTCTCTCTATTGTACTAATTCAATGAGACTGTACTTCCTTCTCTCTGGGATCTGTTTCTTTAAGACCTCACTGGTTTGGTAGCTCTCTGAAAGCACAAACATATTCATATATTTTGTGCAGCTTTTCATAAGCCAGTCTATCACCACTAGCAGCAGGAACCATCAGTGTATTATGTGAAACAGATGTGTCCCTTGGGTTAAGAGTTTGATTACTTGCAGCCAAATGAATTCCTAACTGATAAGCTTGTTATGGCCAGGACTGTGCTAGGTGTGGATCTATGCTATGTTGATGTGGATCTATGCTATACTTGGGTGTGTGGTCTAAAGGAAGGAGACTGGGCAAGCTGCCTTGATCAGAGAAGAGAACTATAACAGGCAGACTCCAGAACAAAGTAAATACTTAGGATAATCAGAGAAGGATAATTTGGATTTCTTCATTCAGAAACAAAAGGCGAAGAGATTCATAAAGTATACTAACAGGATAAAACGGTTATTAGAGAGAAAGTTTTGGAAACTGCTGAATATAATATTTCTAGGTTAATAAATTACTGAAACTCAAGAGAAAGTCATTTTGTTTTAGCTTTGCCATTAAGCACAAAGCTGAAACTTCTTGGCACATGATTTATAACACTCAGAGCTCTGCAGATTTATTAAAAAGTATTAAATAAAGCCTGACACCTCCCAAGGTGTCCCACAGCCTGCGATATGGAGAGAGAAAGGGCTTTTTCCAAGGTCAGATGTTAGGCATGGATATAAGTGGATTAAAGGAGACACACAGTTAAAATGCTCATGCACACGCACACACACAGGTAGTTGGTAGGAATAGCCTGTAGAAATCTCATGCCTTCTGTGACACATTGAATTTTCCACATATGGCCCCATCAGCATGCCCCATCCCCCATGTTCCTTTTCTTGGCACTGGGTGGGCCTGTGACTAGGTGAACAGGATGCTGTGTGACTTCTAAGGATAAGTCCCAGGAGTCATACAACTTTCAGTGGCCCTCTTGGAACTCTTGACCTTGGATCCTGCCCCCAACCACATGGAAAGGCCACTGTAGGCTGTTCTGGCCATAGGCCTTATCTGAGGTCCTAGATGACAGCCCACATTGGCCAGTCATCATCTATATCATCTGCAGCAGCCATGTGAGTGAGACTTCAGAAGATTCCTGCCCCATTCTTTGAGCATGCCACGTGGAGCTGGGATGAGCTGTCTTCACTGAGAAACTCCTTTTTCAGATTCATAGGGAAAATACATGCTTTAAACCACTTAAACTTAGTTTAGGAGTGGTCTTTCATGCAGCAACAGCTAACTCTTCTTCCCTATATCTGAGTGTAATGCTTATGAGAGTTGCTCAGATATTGCTTAAGACAGAGAAAGAACCTGGAGAGACATACAGTGTATCAGGAACATTAGCTGATCCAACAAATATTAAAGGCAAAGCTCTGGCTTAATAAAGCCTCTTTCTAGATCTGGCATGAGATCTTTCCTTGTGGAGATGATTGGCAGAAATATAAAGGCAGTTCTGGCCCCAATCTTTAAATGGTACTGGTTTTAAGGTCCCTGTGCGTGGCTTTTTTTGAGAAAAAAATTAAATATAAAAGTCAAAGGGTATTTGACAGAGACCACCAATTGAATTCCCAAATTAGTTTTCTCCTTCTTCCTTTAGTAGTAGTAAGTTCCTGAAATTTAGCAGTGCACAGCCCACTCAGAATCAAGATTCCTATTTCAGGTGCTTGTGAGGCTTCATGCTGCTGCCCTGCAGTCCGGGTAACCTCATGGCAGCCCTGGACAACAGGTTCAGGCATCAAGTACACATGGAGTCTTTCTATTCTTTCTTCTCTGAAGCTGTGAAAGGACAAGTATGGGCATGACCTGGACCTGCAGGGACAACTGCCCTCAGTCAATGAGGGATGAAAGTGGGTGATAGAGGCTGCCACCTCCCCTTCCTTGGATGGACTAATTCTGAGATGTGCTCTACAAGGTTCCCCAAAGGCTTCCTGTGGGATTGAACCCCAGATACCCAGAGCAGCAAGAGGCTCAATGACACTCCGTCTACTGGCTTTTCTTCTTCCCTTGACTCACTTTTATTACTCAGCCACTTCTATATTCTGGAAGCACCTCCTAAGTAAAGAACTTGTGCCCAAGTTCTTATTTCAGGGTCTACTTTTGAGGAAACCCCAACTAACACAATTACGTTTCCCAGCTTTTCTTGCAGCCAGATGTCACAATGAAACTCTCTTCTGCTTCCCTGTGCTGTTACTCTATAAATTGTGATGAATCTTTTATTCCCCTTAGTCAACAGTGCTAGAATATGGCCTGTTGTCTCAACTTGCTTAGTATAGCAGTTAAGATTTTGAACTTCAGAACCCTAGAGCCAGACTTCTAGGGTTCAAATCCTGGCTCAGCCACTTGTCAGCTGTACGATCTTTGGATGGCAGCTTAATCTTGCTGTGTCTCAGTTTCTTCATTTGTGTGTGTATATATATATATATATATACACACACACACACATATACACACACACACACACACATATACACATAATGATGATAATAGTAATCTTGTTGTGGGTGCTAAGTAAGGAAACATATGTAAAGTAATGGGAAAAGTGCCTGATAGATTGTAATAGTCTGCTTTGTGTTACTGCAATAGAATACTTAAGCTTGGGTAATTTATAAAGATAAGAGATTTATTTAGTTTATGATTCTGTAGGCTGGGAAGTTCAAGATTGGGCAGCTGCATCTGCTGAGGGCCTCAGGCTGCTTCCACTCATGGAAGAAAGTGGAAGGGGAGTGGGCATGTGCAAAGAGATCACACAGTGAGACAGGAAGCAAGAGAGACAAACCAAGGAAGCCAGACCCTTTTTAACAATCTGCTCTTTCAGGATCTAATTCATTCTTACGAGAACCAGAACTCACTTACTCCTACAGGAAGGCATTACTCTATTCACGAGGGATCCACCTCCCACTAGGTCCCACCTTCCAACACTGCCACATTGGAATCAAATTTCAACATGAGTTTTGTTGGGGACGAGCCACATCTAAACCATAGCATAATGTTAAATCATAAAAATAATGTTATATATATTCTTAATAAAATATCTAACCACTTCATGATAAATAAAAATGGTTAATTCCCACACTTGAGCCTAGGTGCACCAAAGTGTGAATGATTTGGAGACCAAGGCAAGAACTCGGGCTCTGGAATCAAATCAGAAGAATGCCTTAATTGCAACTGTGCTGCCATTGTTGAGAAGACAGTTTGACAACTCACTGTTGGTGAAGTAACTTTCTGAAGACTTAAACTTCATGTAGTTCCTCCAGAAACAGACACAGGTGGAGGGCCCAAGGTTAGGGATGAGGAGCACGTGATGATAGGGCCGTGTGGCACCTCAGGGATTTGCTAATCTGTCATGTAATTAGGAGTCTCTTGCTTGACTCTGCTGCTCTAATGTTTGTGTGGTTTGTAATGTCTGCGTAATGTGAGAAGAGACAAACCAAACAGAAAATAAAGATGGTTTCTTGCTTTTCATGAGATACTTATACCTTGTCCATAGGCACAGAGACACACTCATTCAGCTTAATTTCAAGAAGGCTTATTTTGTGTCTGTATTAAATCCATCAAGGATCTCAGCTTAGGATCCCTACACTGAAAATGAAACTGTCATTGGATAGATCTTTTAATCTTGGAAACAAGGTTAGGGAAAGAAAAGCTTTTTATTAAAGGTGGAATATGTTTTGAAAATGTTGCAGACAGGGCCATAAGACATGAACCAAGACTTAAATATCAAAAGATGATATTCACTCTGTGTTCCTAGTTTGGATCACTCAGAAATTTCCATCTCAAATGTGATTCCCTTCCTTCCTTCCTTCCTTCCTTCCTTCCTTCCTTCCTTCCTTCCTTCCTTCCTTCCTTCCTCCCTTCCTTCCTTCCTTCCCTCTTCCTTCCTTCCTTCCTTCCTTCCTTCCTTCCTTCCTTCCTTCCTTCCTTCCTTCCTTCCTTCCTTCCTTTCTCTCTCTCTCTCTCTCTCTCTCTCTCTTTCTTTCTTTCTTTCTTTCTTTCTTTCTTTCTTTCTTTCTTTCTTTCTTTCTTTCTTTCT
>NC_045453.1:45340887-45345428 GCF_002776525.5 Piliocolobus tephrosceles | reverse complement strand
TCTTTCTTTCTTTCTTTCTTTCTTTCTTTCTTTCTTTCTTTCTTTCTGATGGAGTCTCACTCTGTCACCCAGGCTGGAGTGCAGTGGCGTGATCTCCATTCACTGCAAGCTCCACCTCCTGGGGTTCACGCCTTTCTCCTGCCTCAGCCTCCCGAGTAGCTGGGACTACAGGCGCCCACCACCATGCCCAGCTAATTTTTTATATTTTCACTAGAGACGGGATTTCACCATGTTAGCCAGGATGGTCTCGATCTCCTGACCTTGTGATCCGCCCATCTCGGCCTCCCAAAGTGCTGGAATTACAGTCATGAGACACCATGCCTGGCCCAAGAGCGGTTCCTTTTCAATAAGGAGTTGGAAAGAGCTAATTAGTTGAATGGGGTTCTATTGTTTTTGTCATGTGAAAATAATGGATTCATTTTTAATCCTTTTTTAATGATAATTAAAAACACAGCATACTTGCTAAGTGTCAGTACTGCCTTGCTTCAAATTGAATCTCAAATTGATCTGATGAGATGAGCAATTTTATTATTCCCATTTTATAGATAAGAGTATTGAGGCATAGAGAGGTTAAGTAACTTAACAACAACATCAAACTAGGATTTAACTTTGGATAATCTGGCTGGAAGGTCACTATCATAACAATCATATTTTGAGACAACTGTGGCTCAAAGTTTAAATTCTTTTATTTTATTTCCTGAAAAATCTGAAATTTGGAATTTGGGACTTAAAAAACTTTTATTCCTAACAGACACTGATGGTCTTCTAACTGTTTCTCCTCTACATTATATTCATTTTTAATCTCTCTTTCTAATTGAAATTAGAAATAAAATCCTTATAACTGAAAATTCACCATTTTAACCATTTTAAGAGTATAACTCAATGGTTATACTCTTAAAATTTGTAATATTTTTCAATCATTGCTAACATCTAATTCCAAAGAATATCACCCAAAAGAAAACGCTGTGCCCATTAAATAGTAACTCCCTATTCTACCTTTCCCTTAGCCTCTGGCAAACTTAGTATACTTTATGCCTCTATGGACTTACCTATTCTGTACATTTTCTGAAAATGGAATTATATAACATGTGACCTTCTTAGCCTGACTTTTTTTTAACTTAGCATAATATTTTAAAGTTTATGTTTTAGTATATATGAGTACTTCATTTCTTCTTCTGGCTTTATAATATTCCATTGTATGGATATGACACTTTTTTTTATCCATTGGTAAGTTATTGGGCATTGGCTGTTTCTACTTTTTGGCTATTATGAGTAATGCCTGTGTAAACATTTATGTACAATTTTTATGTAGACATGTTTTCACTTCTCTTGGATATATACATAGGAGTGAAATTGCTGAGTCATATGATAATACTATGTTTAACTTTTTGAGAAGCTGCCAGAACATTTTCTAGTGACTGCACTATTTTACACCCTCATCAGCAATGTTTAAGGGTTCCAATTTCCCCAGATCCTTTCCAATACTTATTATTTTGTCTTATAGCCATTCTAGTGGATGTAAGTGGCATTTCATCGTGACTTTGATTTGCATTTCCCTACTGACTAACAATGTTCAACATCTTTTCATGTGCTTGTTGCTCATTTGTATATTTTCTTTGGACAAATGTTTATTCAAGTCCCATGCTCATGTCTTAATGAAATTGTTTGTCTTTTTGTAAGAGTTCTTTATATATTCTGGTTACTAGACCCTTATGAGATACATGGTTTGCAAATATTTTCTCCCATTATGTGGATTGTCTTTAGACCTCTTAGTAGTGTTCTTTGATGCACAAGACATTTTAGTTTTAATGAGTCAAATTTATGTCTTTTCTTTGTTATTGCTTGTGCTTTGGTTTTGTAGTTAAGAAACCATGGCCTAATCCAAGGTCGTAAAGATTTGCATCTATTTTTCCTTCCAAGAGTTTTATCACTTACATTAAGGTCTTTGATTCATTTTAGTTAATTTTTTTTATATGAGGTTGAGGTAGGGGCTCAAATTCATTCTTTTGCATGTGGATATTTTAGTTGTCCTAGAACCATTGTTGAAAATAATAGCCTTTCCTCATGAAATGACTTTTGTATCCTTGCTGGAAAATCAAATGATGTATGGGTTTATTTCTGGATTCTGAATTTTATCCCATTGATACGTATGTTTATCTTTATGCCAGTAACACATTTTTGTTTACTGTATCTTTGTAGTAAGTTTTGAAGCCAGAAAGTATGAGTCCTCCAACTTTATTCTTTTTTTTTTTTTGAGACGGATTCTCGCTCTGTCACCTAGGCTAGAGTGCAGTAGCATGATCTTGGCTCACTGCAACTTCCACCTCCTGGGTTCAAGTGACTCTCCTGCCTCAGCCTCCCAAGTAGCTGGGACTACAGATACATATCACCACACCCAGCTAATTTTTTATAATTTTAGTAGAGATAGGGTTTCGTCGTGTTAGCCAGGATAATCTCGTTCTCCTGACCTCGTGATCCACCCTCCTCGGCCTCCCAAAGTTCTGGGATTACAGGTGTGAGCAACCGCACTCAGCCCCTCCAACTTTATTCTTATTTTTAAAGATTATTTTAGCTATTTGTATTATCCTATGATTTCATACAGTATTTAGGATTAGCTCGTCCATTTCTGTACAAAAGAAACCTGGAAGTTTGATAGGAATTGAATTGAATATATAGATAAGCTTGGGAAGTATTGCCATTTTAAGAATATTAAGTCTTTCAATCCATGATTATGAGGTTTTTCCCCAAGTTATTTAGGTCCTCTTTAGTTTCTTCAGACAATATATTGTTGTTTCGATCTAAAGTTTTGCAATTACTTTGTTACATTTATTCACAAGTGCTCTATTTCTTTTGATGATATCGCAAATAGAGTTTAATTTTATTTTGTTTGTTCACTGCAAATGTATAGAAATAAATATTTGTATATTGATCTTGTATCCTGTAACTTTGCCAGACTCACTGATATAGTTTGGATATCTGTCCCCTCTAATTCTCATGTTAAAATGTAATTCTCAGTGTTAGATATAGAGCCTTGTGGGAGGTAATTGGATCATTGAGGCAGATCCCTAATGAATTCTCATTCCTTGGTGATAAGTTAGTTCTTGCTCAGTTAATTCATGTGAGATCTGATTGTTAAAAAGTGTGTGGCACCTCCTCCCTCCCTCTCTCTTTCTCCAGGTCTTACCATGTGATGCACCTCTTCTTCCTTTGCCTTCTGACACTATTGTAAGCTTCCTCAGGCCCGCAGTAGAAACAGATGCTGGCACCATGCTTACTGTACACCCTGCAAAACTGTGAGCTAACTACACTTCTCTTCTTTATAAATTACCCAGTCTCAGGTATTCCTTTATAGTAAAGTCAATGGCCTAATACAGAAAACTGGTATTGAGGAGTGGGACATTGCTATGGAGATACCTGAAAACGTGGAAGCAGCTGTGGAACTGGGTAATGGACAGAGGTTCATAGAGTTTGGAGGGCTCAGAGGAAGAGAGGAGGATGAGAGAAAGTTTGGAACTTTTTAGAGACTTGTTAAGTAGTTGTGACCAACATGCTGATAGGGATATGAACAGTGAAGGCCAGGCTGATGAGATCTCAGATAAAAATGAGAAACTTACTGGGAACTGTAGTAAAGATCACCTGTGTTAGGCCTTAGCAAAGAACTTGGCTGCATTGTGCTTATGTCCTAGGGATCTTTAGAAGTTTGCACTTAACAGTGATAACTTAGGACATATGGTTGAAGAAATTTCTAAGCAGCGAAGCATTCAAAGGCATTCAAGGTTTGGACGGGCTGCTTCTAAAATGCTATATTCATATGTGGGAGCAAAGAAATGACTTAAATTGGCACTTACATTTAAAAGGGAAGTAGAGCATAATAGTTTGGAAAATTTGATGCCTAGTTGTGTGATAGAAAAGAAAAGCCCATTTTCTGGGGAACAATCCAAGTGAGTTGTGGAGTATTCACCTGCTAGAGAAATTAGCATGACTAAAAGGGAGCCAGATGCTGATAGCCAAGACAATTGGAAAAAAGCCTGGAAGACTTTTCAGAGATCAATGAGTCAGCTTTTTTCATCAGAGGCCAATAGGCCTAAGAGGAAAGAATAATGTCTTAGGAATCCTGTTTTCCTAGGGTTCTGCCACCCTGTGCAGCCTCAGGACACTGCTCCCTGTATTCAGGCTGCTCCAGCCCCAGCCTCAGACCAAAGGTCCCCAGATACAGCTTGGGATATTGCTTCAGAGGGCACAAGTTATAAGCCTTGGTGGCTTATGTGCAGTGGTAAGGCTGCCCACATAATACAGGAGTGATGAAGGCTTGGTGGCTTCCAACTAGATTTCAGAGAATGTATCAGAAAGCCTGGGCTGGGCACAGTGGCTCATGCCTGTAATCCCAGTACTCTGGGAGGCTGAGGTGGGTGGATCATTTGTGATCAGGAGTTTGATACCAGTCTGACCTACACAGTGAAACCCTGTCTCTACTAAAAACACACATACACACACAAAATAAATTAGCGGGGCGTGGTGGTGCTTGTCTGTAGTCGCAGATA